>NC_084562.2:41503254-41745754 GCF_033978685.3 Nerophis lumbriciformis
ACTCTGAAAAGTGCAGTTTTGCTTTATTAGGGTTCTGGGGGGGGGGGGGGGGGGGGTCAGAAAAGCAGCCAGTATCTGGTGTGACCACCATTTGCCTCACGCAGTACAACACATCTCCTTCACATAGGGTTGTTTAGGTTGTTGATTGTGGCCTGTGGAATGTTGCTCCATTCCTCTTCAACGGCTGTGTGAAGCTGCTGGATATTGGCAGGAACTGGAACACACTGTCGTATACGCTGATCCACAGCATCCCAAACATGCTCAATGAGTATATGAGTATGCTGGCCATGCAAAACTGGGATGTTTTCAGCTTCCAGGAATTGTGTACAGATCCTTGCAACATGGGGCCGTGCGTTGTCAGGCTGCAACAAGAAGTGATGGTCTCGGGTGAATCACACAACAATGGGCTTCAGGATCTCGTCACGGTATGTCTGTGAATTCAAAATGTTGTCAATAAAACAAACTTGCGTTCGTTGTCCATAACATACGCCTGTCCATACCAAAATCTCAACCCCACCCTGGGCCACTGTATCAACAATGTTGACATCAGCAAATCGCTTTCCAACATGACGCCACACACACTGTCTGCCATCTGACCTGAACAGTGAAAACCGGGATTCATCCGTGAAGAGAACACCTTTCCAACGTGCTTGACGCCATCGAATGTGAGCATTTGCCCACTCAAGTCGGTTAGGAGGACAAACTGCAGTCAGGTAGAGACCTCGATGAGGACGAGGAGCACGCAGATGAGCTGCCCTGTGACGATTTCTCAGTTTGGGCAGAAATCTTTTGGTTAAACAAACCAATTGTTGCAGCAGCTGTCCGGGTGGCTGGTCTCAGACAATCATGGAGGTGCACCTGCTGGATGTGGAGGTCCTGGGCTGGTATAGTTACATGTGGTCTGCAGTTGTGAGGTTGGTTTGATGTACTGCCAAATTCTCTTAAATGCCTTTTGAGACTGCTTATGGTAGAACAATGAACATTCAATTCATGGGCAACAGCTGTGGTGGACATTCCTGCAGTCAGCAAGCAAACTGCACACTTCCCTAAAACTTGCAACATCTGTGGCACTCTGAAATGCACTCTGAAATGTGCTGTTTGATTTCAAAGTGGCCATTTATAGGGTTAGGGTTAGGGCAACCTAAGGCACACCTATGCAATTACAATGCTGTTTAATCAGCATCTAATGGGATGGATTATCTTGGCAAAGAAGAAATGCTCACTAACACAGATTTAGACAGATTCATGAACAAGATAAATAGGTCTTTTGTGTAAAAGTTTTAGATCTTTGAGTTCAACTCATGAAAAATGGCCGCAAAAAGAAAAGTGTTGCGTTGGAAAACAATAGAAAACATAGCTTAAACACATGTGTTGTTCATAACTTTGAGTATTTATTTCATGCTTTACAAGTTTTTACCAAATTTACCAAATTCTGTTCTAAAAGCACGCTGCACCGTGACAATGGCATTTGTTTTCACAAACTTAAGCACACAAAACGCCTTTTGTTGAGGAGTCACCATTTTGAGAGTAAATAAACACGTGGTCTTCCTACAATTAAACGGCGCCCAAAGGATTACATGACCACAACAGTGAAATTGTAACACAATAAAACTTGGATAACTCCTGTATCAAATGACCATTGATTCAGTCTATTACAATGCTTTAGAACTGAATAAATGCGTGATGATTTTGGCGTATTCTTTTTGACTTACCCTATCATATCATACTTGCCAACCTTGAGACCTCCGATTTCGGGAGGGGGGCGTGGTTGGGGGCGTGGCTAAGAGGGGACGAGTATATTTACAGCTAGAATTCACCAAGTCAAGTATTTCATATATATATAAGAAATACTTGACTTTCAGTGAATTCTAGCTATATATATATTTATTTTATTTTTTATATATATATATATATATATATATATATATATATATATATATATATATATATATATATATATATATATATATATAAAAGAAATACTTGAATTTCAGTGTTCATTTATTTACACATATAAACACACATAACACTCATCTACTCATTGTTGAGTTAAGGGTTGAATTGTCCATCCTTGTTGTATTCTCTGTCACTATTTTTCTAAACATGCTGAACACCCTTTGGCAGGTACCCAGAAAGGTTTCGAGTATCACCAAAAAAACTGAATCTCTGAAGACAGTATGACAATCTGTGTTAAAGGTGTACAAATACCGTATTTTTCGGACTATAAGTCGCAGTTTTTTTCATAGTTTGGCCGGGCTCCAGTGTGATGTATATATGTTTTTTTCCTTCTTTATTATGCATTTTCGGCAGGTGCGACTTATACTCCGGTGCGACTTATACTCCGAAAAATACGGTACTGTTTGTATAATAAGCATGTTGTTGTTTGCAAATGAGGGTTAAGAGTTCAGTACTAAAAAAAAAAAAGAATGTGGCTTAAGTACAGTTTTTTAATTGAGCTGCTGCATTTTTTGGTTGGGTTGTTTATTTATTTTGAGTAACTTCAACATTTCTAAAAGGGGAGGAATGTAATGGAGTGATCTATGTTTGTCTGTTGCCATCTCCTGGTGAATGTTGGCTATAGCGTACTGGGGCTACTTTTTGGTTGTCCAACGATTTATGTGGTGTTGCGCACCTGACGTCAAGTGTGTGAGTCTGTTCTGAAGTCTACAGTAAAGAGACGTACTTCATCACCTCGCCTGGTTATTGCCTCCAACTCAATATATTACAACAACATTGCTGTTTACGGCAGACAAACTGCTTTACGGTAGAATAAAACATGACTGCTGTTGTTGTGTGTTGTTACCGCGCTGGGAGGACGTTAATGAAACTGCCTAACAATAAACCCACATAAGAAACCAAGAACTCGCCCTCGATCATTCTACAGTTATAACGTGTTTGGGCAGGCACACTGTTTATATTGTGGGAAAGGGGACGTGAATACAGGCTGTTGACACGTCACTCAGGTCCGCATGGAACTGGAGGGGGTGTGGCTTCCAGCTCCGCCTGAATTTTGGGAGATTTTCGGGAGAAAATTTGTCCCGGGAGGTTTTCGGGAGAGGCGCTGAATTTCGGGAATCTCCCGGAAAATCCGGGAGGGTTGGCAAGTATGTATTATATGTTCCGGTCCGGTGTTCTGTCAATGTCTGATACCCATTGTTGTCTATCACCCGAGGCTACTACCCAACATATAGTAAGCATGTAGACAAATACAGCGTAAGAAAGTTCATATTAACGCAAACAATGGTAGCTTACCGTTTTGTTTTAATCACAATTGTACACTACTGGTATCTTTTTTCGATGAAGCAGCACAATTCGACAACACTGGCTGCGCCAAACACTCAATATATCCAAACATTTGAAAAAGTCAAAATACAAATAAGGCAACAAGAGACGTATGCCATACTTCTCTTTTATAAAGTAAATCTATACAGCAGATAAATGAGCATCTACATCAAACAATATTTGCCTGAGCGGCTGGACGGGACAGACCTCGAAAAATAAAAAATACAAATAAATACATATATTTTTTTAAAACATTTTAATTTTATTTACGACGTCCTGCGGGCCAGATTGAGGACGCTGGCGGGCCTTCTTTAAAGGCTTTGAGAAAATTCCCAGTCAGAGTCAGACAGCATCTTTCCTTCATTCGGTGTGGAAGATAATTAGCTTGCATAAGAGGTCAGACAAGCCTCTTTCATACATTTTCCATCTATGTTGGCTGCGTCGGAGAGCTTGAAGCTGTTGGATTGTTGGCCCTATGCTAGTCACCATAATGGGTAAGTGCCCCATCTCCCGTAGATGAAACAGGAAAATGTCTCCTTTCTGGCCCGCTCGGCCCAACCCACCATTGATCCACCCCTGGATACAAACGGGAGTCTATTATCTTTAAGATTACGATCAAAGCTTTTCATTTTATCCTTCAGCCTATGGATCGACCTGGCACTGGCACAATTACTGATTGAGTGCCCCTGCTGGCCTGTGGACGCGAGTTCGACCTGAACTCAGCATGAACATCAGCCTGAAAGCCACATCCTTGTATTCACACTACTCTCACCCAACTCGCCTGCTTTTTTTTAAACTCCTTTACCGACGCTTGTTCATCTATTTTTAAAGGCCTACTGAAACCCACTACTACCGACCCAAAGTCTGATAGTTTATACATCAATGATGAAATCTTAACATTGCAACACATGCCAATACGGCCGGGTTAGCTTACTAAAGTGCAATTTTAAATTTTGCGCGGAATATCTTGCTGAAAATGTCTCGGTATGATGACGTCTGCGCGTGACGTCACGGATTGTAGAGGACATTTTGGGACAGCATGGTGGCCATTTATTAAGTCGTCTGTTTTCATCGCAAAATTCCACAGTATTCTGGACATCTGTGTTGGTGAATCTTTTGCAATTTGTTCAATGAACAATGGAGACAGCAAAGAAGAAAGCTGTAGGTGGGAAGCGGTGTATTGCGGCAGGTGTAGTGTCGGATAACGCACCCCCGCCGTAGAATGCACCCCCTGACTGTTGTGCCGGATAACACAGTTGGTGTTTCATTGTTTACATTCCCGAAACATGACAGTCAAGCTTTACCATTGCCTGTGGAGAACTGGGACAACAGACACTCTTACCAGGAGGACTTTGAGTTGGATACGCAGACGCGGTACCGTGAGTACGCATGCAGCTGCGGCTTCCAAACATTTGATCGCTTGCCCGTACGTGCGTGCCGCTATGTGCATGTCACGTACTTAACTTTGGGGAAATGTATGTGCTGTATGAACATTGGTGAGGGGAACGGTACTTTGGGCTGTGGGATTGAGTGTGTTGTGCAGGTGTTTGAGTTGTATTGGCGGGTTATATGGACGGGAGGGGGGAGGTGTTTGTTATGCGGGATTAATTTGTGGCATATTAAATATAAGCCTGGTTGTGTTGTGGCTAGTAGAGTATATATATGTCTTGTGTTTATTTACTGTTTTAGTCATTCCCAGCTGAATATCAGATCCCACCCGCCTCTCACAGCATCTTCCCTATCTGAATCGCTCCCACTGCCCTCTAGTCCTTCACTCTCACTTTCCTCATCCACGAATCTTTCATCCTCGCTCAAATCGTCGCTTTCTCGGTCCGAATCGCTCTCGCTGCTGGTGGCCATGATTGTAAACAATGTGTAGATGTGAGGAGCTCCACAACCTGTGACGTCGCGCTACTCGTCTGCTCTTTCCGGTACAGGCAAGGCTTTTTTTATCAGCGACCAAAAGTTGCAAACTTTATCGTCTCTGTTCTCTACTAAATCCTTTCAGCAAAAATATGGCAATATCGCGAAATGATCGAGTATGACACATAGAATGGACCTGCTATCCCCGTTTAAATAAAAAAATCGCATTTCAGTAGACCTTTAATACCTTTTAACACCTTGGTCATTCTTTTTGTTCAGTTGAAACATTTTCATTAATAGTTAGACAATAAAGTATTTTGCAGGCATTAAAAATCAGTACCATTACTTACTTAACCCTTACATACTGTCCTGTTTCGGTCCAATTTGTGACCAGCATTGAGGACCTGCGGAGTGTATGACTTTTTGTGGCTCTAAACCAGTGATATCGAACATGGGATGCAAATGCGGCCTGCGAAACAAGTTTGCTAAGTGTAAAATTAAGATGCAGTTTTAAATGAAATAAATGGTAGATGGGTTTTGGGTTACACTTGTATAGCGCTTTTCTACCTTCAAGCTACTCAAAGCGCTTTGACATTATTTCCACATTCACCCATTCACACACACATTCACACACTGATGGCGGGAGCTGCCATGCAAAGCCCTAACCACGACCCATCAGGAGCAAGGGTGAAGTGTCTTGCTCAAGGACACAACGGACGTGATGAGGTTGGTAGAAGATGAGGATCGAACCAGGAACCCTCAGGTTGCTGGCACGGCCACTCTCCCAACTGCACCACGCCGTCCCCCAAGAAAATGCTGTTCTAAATGCGTCCACTAGATGTCGCAATAGTAATTATGTTAGGCAAGCAAATATACAAGTATACCAAGCAAGAGGTACACGCTAAAGCGGAGCTGCAATCCCTCCTCCTCGATCCAACGTAAAACAAACAGGAGTAAAATAAACAATTGGTAACCCCACTTAAAATGCTGCATGATACACTGCACATTGTTATAGTTCTGTAAAAATGTGTGTTTTCTGTGCAAATTTAAGAAAAGTGAACTGTGTTTGATTTACAGCAATACTGTCAGTCTCTTAAGTTTTTATTGTTGGTTTGTTGAAATTGTTCACACATTGCACAGCTTTTATTTTTCTATCAATACACAGTGATGCCTAGAAGGCAGGGAGTAACTCAACCCTCTTGAATAGTTTCTACATCAGTTTGTTTGGTTTGTTAGCACATAATTAATATGTGGAAATGACAAATGAGATAGTTGATACATAAAATAATTTGTATTTATGCTATATCATGTTTTTCGTTCAATCCTAGACAGGCTGTGACTTAAAAATGAATTACTTTGTAGATACACTGAGATTAAGTCTAAATTTGATTGTGTTCTTCATGGTGTTTTTGAAACACAGATTTTTTTCTTAGAATTTTCAACTAACTTGATATGTTTTGTCAAGAGGATTATTGGCGATATGTACATTTTCAGAATGTGCTTGTTCTATTTTGCGCCGAAGTAAAACAAAGAAAACAATCTAAAGTTGTCGTAGTTGTATTTTTAAGTTATTATGCCATAATTTTACCCGTCCGGCCCACGTGTGAATAGATTTTCCTCCATGCGGCCCCTGAGCTAAAATGAGTTCGACACCCCTGCTCTAAACAATATTTAGTTTGTGGCCCCATTTCTGTCTTAAGGGGGAACTGCACTTTTTATTTTTAATTGTGCCTATCGTTCACAATCATTATGAAAGACAAAAATACAAATGTCTTTGTGGAGGGGGGCGTGGCCTGCGGGCCTGCAGCGGAACTGGGTGTGCCAGGACCGGCCTCGAAGTCAGCGACAGGTGCGTAGATGGCCCACCTGTGCCTTGTTATCTAATCACCTGTCGCTCTGTATAAGCAGCAACCGGGAGGAGAGACGTTGTTGGAGCTGGAGCAAGAGCGAGAGCGAGAGCGAGAGAGACAAAAGACAATTGCTGGAAAGCAACCCACGGACTTATTGCAAAATAAACCTGTGTTGTGAACCTGAACCAGTCTGTCATGTTGATGCTTGGTGGTCCGAAGAACCCACTGGAGGGCAACCTCCACAGTCTTTTTTATTTTATTTTACGATTTTAAAGAGGTTTAAAAACACTTGAAAGATGCGGCTAATGGGAGTCACTGTTGTAGCCTTCAAAGTCCTCAGACAACTTCAAAACCCTTCAGCAATGTTTTATATACACACTGCAAGTCTTGTCTATATATAATGTAGTAACAGACACATTCATAACAATATGTAATACGTTCAATATTTACCGTATTTTGATCATTTTAATCATTTCCGGGACTGATTTTTTTGCCGTGCATTGTTTTCTGTTTCCATAGCAGCGCACGTCTGACTTATGGCAACATGTCTACTTACCGGAATCAAACACGAGTGCGTTTATAATCATGGCAGACTTAATAACAGACAACGGAGATGACTATTTTTGGAGAAATGAGGATTTTTTACAACCTTATACTTTTGAAGCTAATATACTGCTGCTTATAGAAGTGAGCATGAAGGAAGAGTGAGACGTTGGAGCAGACAGAAGCCGGTAGAAGGAGATGAAAGCAATGTTGACGCTATAAATATAGAACTTGGAGCCAAACTATTTAGACATAAGTAGATTGCTTACCCAAAATCAACAGGAAATGTCCCTGGCCAGCTGGACTAGACGAACAACATCGAGTGAGTCACTTTAATATCGATAATGATACACGCAGCACGCCGTGCGTGTTATTACAACTACAATACATATTATGTCTGGCAATCTCTGCTGTGCAGAAACAAAACTGTGTGCTAATACTTTATAGATACTGTAATATGATTGTTCATATTTTCCAGTCAGTACAAATTGGTGTCCTATCGCAGTGTTGTGCATTACCAACCCAAACGCATTTGTGTTGTTGTAAAAGCTAGCTTATGTCTTTTCGTAGTTAGCTTTTACGGCTACTACCAAAGCACGCCGATGTGATACTACGATAGAAAAAGAGTTCCTCAGTGTTCGCTCTTACAATAACAATGTTGCTACAGCTTGGTTATTACACGGGTTACGGAACGTAAATTAAGTATCGTTGCGTTTTTTGAATGCATTTTTAAAGTGATTTAGATGTAGGATTGATTGCTCCCATTAGCTGCATTGCTAGCCACCGAGAACGAGCCAATTTTTATATGTTAGAAAGCAAAAAAAACTCCAAAACTTTTGTCTTGTTTTTTTTCATATTGATTTTGAACGACAGGCAAAATTCCAAAAAAAGTGTAGTTCCCCTTTAATTATTTCTTGTGTAACACACTATTAGCTAAAGGGCTGATTGCAGCCTGGTGAGCATTGTGATACAGTTGTGCCTCGCTATATCGTGCTTCAAATTTGCTGCTTGTAAATGTGACTAAGCTGGTGTTATTTCATGTCCAGAGAGCTTTCTTAATATTAAAATCCCTATGTAGTAAGTCAGAAACAGTTGTATTTATGCTTTAGCTATGAGAATACTCTATAATTGACAATTCCTACTTCACAGAAATTAATTCAGACAAATAAAAACACGGTTCAAGTACTGTGGGAATCTCGATTTTCGAACTTAATTGGTTCTTGAACATGGTTCGTAAACCAAATAGTTTGTATATGTCGTGATCTGTGGTCCGGATCATGTTTTTGTATTTTCTGTTAGTTTTGGACTCCTTTAGTTCCTGTTTGTGACACCTCCTGATTTTGTTTTGGTTGCCATGGTTGCTCATTGTGTTCACCTGTCTCTGATTAGTGTCCGCCCGCTCACCTGCTACCTGAGTACTAATCAGAGGCATTATTTAAGCCTGCCTTTGCCAGTCAGTCGGGCTGGTGTCATTGTTTGCTTCACGCAACCTACTAATAAGTCTTGTTTGTTTCATGCCACAGTTTTGTGAGTATTCCATGCCATAGTCTATGCTAAGTATTTGCCTTAGTTCCAAGTGTGATCAGCACGTTGTGCCTTCGCCTTGTGTTCCGTTTTGTTGTACTACTTTGATTTTTGATAATTAAATCATGTTCTTACCTGCACGCTTTGTCCGGAATGGTCCGTCTGCATTTTGGGAGAACGAACCCCGCAGTAAGCTGCGCAAACCACGTCGTGACAGTATAGCAGAGTTCAAAAGAATCAGTGTTAACATCCATAATTGGCTCTAGCCTCTGCAAAAGTCCATATTCTAGTAAAACACTGCACACTTACAAACGTAGAAGAGACTAATATATATATATCCATCCATCCATTTTCTACCGCTTGTCCCGTTCGGGGTCGCGGGGGTGATCAGCTGGTGGCATATTTCCTTGGTCAAATATGGCGGAACTCTGTTACTGTTGTAGTAAACAGTAAGGAAGCAACATTGCTTGGCTTTATCCTGCACGGAACAATCCACCTTTATTTACGTAGTGTTTCGTAGTGTTTAATCAATGACCAGTGGTCACGGTTAGGGTTAGCAAAAACTAGCATTGTGAGGCGATCCTTTATCGGTTTGTTCCCCGGTAGTGCCCTCTCTTTCGCTGTAATAACAGTTCGCTGAGGCATCTTTTTCAGTCTCATCACAATTAAAGACTTGCTGCGAAACAAAGCCGCCTTCGTCAAAAAAAAATCCTCAAACTGAAAGTGCCGCAAGCCGGAGGCTAACTAGCTAAAACGCAAGCTCAACGCGGTTGACTAGCAATCCGCAGATATTCAGCAAGACTGTGAAAGTCTGGACACATTTAAAGCATTTCTGATCACACAAAGTGATCTCTAAGACAGGCTGACACTTCTTTGACGGGCGCAAGATACGACAATCGTGGAAATAAACACGTCAGAAGTGCAGCTCGTCATCAAAGCTCTTCGAAATTTCCGTGCCTACGTGTACAGGAAGTGATGTCATCAAAATGGCAGCCCCTGATGGCTTCAAGCGGCACGCAAAAGGAATGAATGACGCGTGATGATTTGCACACAAAGGCTTATTTGGCGCGATGTAAAGGTTTTGTAAATGGAAAAGGTCGCAAATAGAAGTGTTTGTAAATCAAGGTTCCACTGTACATTAATAAATACATATGAAGAAATAACGCATTTAAAAAAAATATTTTACAAGTTATGTAAAGATTTGTATTTACAATGAATACGTATAAATGACAATCACAAATACAAAATTGACAACTACAACTCAGTTCAATCCATTATGTGCAATAGTCATGTGTCAATATTGAAGCTAATATCCAAAGGTGGTATGAAAATGGAAAAAAAGTAGGTTGATCGATAGCTCCTACAGCAGTGAAGGGGATATGATATCATATGATCTATGAAGGGGATAGACATCATGGTTTTCTTTGTTAGTTGAGTGCAGGAGAAACTGTGAAAATCTTGCTCTCATTAGACCTATCAGTCACAATGAAACAGGGTAAAATCAGCAACAACAACAGAAGAACATTTTATTTTGTTTATTAATGATATTTGCAAGGTCTCACAGGTATTGAAGCAGATGTTGTTCGCTGATTATACCAATATTTTCTGCCTGAGAAGAACTTCGATGACCTACTGAAGAAACTCTGAAAAAAATGAACCCATTAAAAATCTGGTTTGACAGAAATAAATGATCATTAAACTTAGATAACACAAAAAATTATGATGTATGATAGTCAGAGAGGTAATGTGCACATACAAATACAAACTGCTGGAGTTGTTGCTCACGCAAAACATTTTGCAAATATTCCCTTGATTATCAATGTAGTGATTATTGATGATTATCATGTGAATACAAATTGAATATGTAAATGTTATAGTAAAATATATTCCTTTACCCAAAGGTATAATGGATATCACTTTTATAAAGAAGATATAAAAAAAAAAGGCCAGTCCTTGTCTGAAAGAGAAATTCTCGATGCTGACAGATTGATTTTTTCAAGGTTAGCAATCATTTTTTGGTGAAATGAGCTCCATGCAACAACCCTTACCCTTAGAAACATAAATATGATTAATCTGTCTCTCCTTTTCATTTTCTCAGACAATGATCCCAAACACACTGCAAACAGGGTCAGAGCCTGCATTCAGGCAGAGGGGATCAACTCGGTGAAGACACCACCAGAGTAAGTTAGATGTCCTAATCATCCGATAAATATTTCTGAGGAATAAATACAAGAGCACAACAGTGCTGACTTGTCATGTACTTTCTGTTCGTAGGTGACTTGATTAGAACCCCATCGGGCTTCAATGAAACATTATATTTGTTCTGAGGCCAAACCCTTGAGTACGGACAAACTTATCTCTACCATAGAACATCTTAGGACCCAGTGGCATGTAAATAAAATAAAATAAAATAAATGGTCTGCAAATCTCTTGCATTTTTTAAGTGCTTTGAAAATAAGCATTCCAGTTTTTTCCTTGATCTTCATATTTAGAGCTAATAGTTACATTACCTTACATTAATTACTACGGATTTTCTATCAAATTTTTGCTGGATTTTTTTGGGTAAGAGCAATGTTTTGTGCAGTGGCAATTATCAATCAATCAATCAATCAATCAATCAATCAATCAATCAAAAAATCAATCAATCAATCAATCAAAGTTTATTTATAAAGCCCTTAATCACAATCACAATTAGACACTGAGCTTGACCTGTTCACTATGCCTGCTAACTACCACACAAGATGAGCGTTTTCTTACAGGGGACCTATAGGCAAAATTAACTTTTCCTACCTTTTGGTACCTGCTTTTGTGTATGTGAGATCTGCATTAGGTCCCGAAAATTTGAAATCAAACCATTGAAGAGATATTTATAAAATTGTCTTGCTTTCCTTCATACTTCCGCCAAACGAGCCGTTTGGAACTTGCACAACCTGTGACAATTTTCCCCACCGGGATGTCAGCGGGTTGTGTGGTAGAAATTGCGTTAATGCGTTATTACGCCATTTTTAATTTATGTACGAGTGTTTGTAGTCCGCCCGACAACATGACCAAAGTATGACCAGAAGAACGAAAATTGGTTGTATTAACCAACATAGGCCACTACACGTCCACAAACCTCCAGTCTCATCCGAAGAACCAAGAAATACCTGGCTAACTTTTTTTGTTCTGCGGCAATGTGCCTTAAACTATGAAAACGTCTCTCTTCATGTGTACTAACCATTTCGAACTTCCTAAACTTGCGGCAATATAAAGATGGATTTTTCCAAAAGCTACTTTCAATAGCAGAGTCGGCGACTACTATTTACGGCAATGGAGGAGACAAAGAAACGGTAAGTAATAACAGTAGATTGGCAATGTTTGAATGATACATTAGCAATGTTACCTTGATTTGAGGAGTGGCTTGTAGTTTAGCTTTCTAAATTAGGACAACAACTTCCCCAACTTGCGGGAATATAAAGAATGATTTGACTAAAAACTACTTTTAAGGATAGGATTAATGGGGTGACAGATATCATACGAACCATTGAGACGCGTTCACTTCAAGCTTTTCTTCTGATGTTTCTCCTTTTTGTTGTGAGTCTGAGTCTGGCTGGTACATAGATGGTTGAATGCTAAAATCTGTCGCTGTTGCCATGTATTTTGCAACTTAAAAGTTGAATATACTTAAAATAAATATTTTTCCTTGTGGGAAGCTTTTCTCTCAAACTCCAAATATGGCCACCGGGGCGGGGACGGAGGTTCAGTTAGCGTGAAGGGGCGACGTGAGGAGGGGTTAATTTGCATCTTGACGTTGACTGGGGTTGTTGTGGATCAGTGGAAGGAATACTTTGAAGACTTCCTCAATCCCACCTACCTTCCAATGAGGAAGCATCGCCTGGGGACTATGCAGTGGGCTCTCCTATTTCTGGGGCGGAGGTTGCCGAGGTAGTTAAGAAGCTCCTCGGTGGCAGAGCCCCAGGGGCGCATGACATCCGCACGGAGTTCCTTAAGGCTTTGGATGCTGTGGGGTTGCCATGGTTGACAAGACTCTGCAGCATTGTGGAGTGAAGTGTGAAGTGAATTATATTTATATAGCGCTTTTTCTCTAGTGACTCAAAGCGCTTTACATAGTGAAACCCAATATTTACCGGTAAGTTACATTTAAACCAGTGTGGGTGGCACTGGGAGCAGGTGGGTAAAGTGTCTTGCCCAAGGACACAACGGGAGTGACTCGGATAACGGAAGCGGGGAATGAACCTGGAACCCTCAAGTTGCTGGCACGGCCACTCTACCAACCGAGCTATACCACCCCTCGTGGACATCGGGGGTGGCGCCTCTGGATTGGCAAAGTGGCGCGGTGGTTCCTCTATTTAAAAAGGGGAATCTGAGGGTGTGTTCCAATTATCGTGGGATCACGTTCCTCAGCCTTCCCGGTAAGGTCTATTTAGGTGTACTGGAGAGGAGGCTATGTCGGATAGTTGAACCTCGGATTCAGGATGAGCGTGGTTTGTGTCCTGTTTGTGGAACTATGGACCAGCTCTAAACTCTTGGCAGGATCCTTGAGGGTGCATGGGAGTTTTCCCAACCAGTCTATATGTGCTTTGTGGACTTGGAAAAGGTATTTGACCGTGTCCCTCAGGAAGTCATGTGGAGATTGCTCAGAGAGTTTGGAGTATGGGACCGCCTGATTGTGGTGGTCCGCTCCCTTTATGATCAGTGTCTTATCTGTTTCCACCGATTCTGTTTACAACTTTTATGGGCAGAATTTTCTCGGAGTAGGCAGGGCGTTGAGGGGATCCCATTTGGTGGCTGCATGATTAGGTCTCTGATGATGTGGTCCTGCTGGCTTCATCTGACCAGGATCTTCAGCTGTCACTTGATCAGTTCGCAGCTGAGTGTAAAGCGACTGGGATGCAAATCAGCACTTCCAAATCTGAGTCATGGTTCTCGCCCGGAAAAGGGTCGAGTGCTATTTCTGGGTTGGGGAGGAGATCCTGCTCCAAGTGGAGGAGTTCAAGTACCTCGGGGTCTTGTTCACAAGTGAGGGAAGAGTGGATTGTGAGATTGACAGGCGGATCGGTGCAGTGCCTGCAGTGATGTGGACCCTGTATCGGTCCGTCGTGGTGAAAAAGGAGCTAAGCCAAAGCTCTCAATTTACTGGTCGATCTACGTCCCTATCCTCACCTATGGTCATGAGCTTTGGGTTATGACCGAAAGAACAAGATCACGGGTACAAGCGGCCGGAATGAGTTTCCTCCGTCGGGTGGCAGGGCTCTCCCTTAGAGATAGGGTGAGAAGCTCAATCACTCGGGAGGAGCTCAAAGTAAAGCCGCTGCTCCTCCACATTGAGAGGAGCCAGATGAGGTGGTTAGGGCATCTTGTAGAAATGCCTCCTTGGCGAGGTGTTTAGGTCGTGTTCGACTGGTAGGAGACCACGGGGAAGATCCAGGACATGGTGGTGAGACTATGTTTCCCAGCTGGCCTAGGAACGCCTGGGGATCCCCCGGGAAGAGCTGGACGAAGTAGTTAGGGAGAGGGAAGTCTGGGCTTCTATGCTTAGGCTGCTGTCCCTGCGACCAAACTTCGGATAAGCGGAAGAAAATGGATGGATGGGCTTGGACAATAGCAGCAGCTTACTCAAATCTCTTCCCCACTGGACATGCTCATATGGATCAATTCCACGAATTGTACTTTTTTTTTTTGAGGTAACGAGTCTTTGGAATAGGGTACAGTTTGTCTCGGTAAGGTCCCTTGAATTCTTTTATTTTGTACGATCCATTTTAAACCAGTTTGTTGCTCTTTCTCACATTACCACGGGTAAAGTACAACCATATAAACAAAAACTTTGGCCATAAAAAATAGTTACCGCGGCCCCACAATGCATTGCAAAATTACGTGCCCTTTCGAACCCGATAGAGGAACACATCCCAGTGCAAATGCATGGTGTGTGCATGTCCTTAAATAAGAAAAATCAGGAATCAGGAGCCTTCTAATTTTGATAAAGTGAAGTAGTCCAAATAATGGGTTTCATTTACTCTTATAGCAACAGTTTTAACTACTGCAACATTTATCATAGACTAATTAGCATGGGTTTAAATTAAGTTTAGGTCTAAAAATGTGGACATGCCCAACCTTGTATTAAATGCCAATTGTGTCCCCTGACATCATATTAGCCTACCCAATGAACCTTTTGTATATTCTATACCAGGTCTCCTCAATTAAATATGTCTTAGGTTCAGAATTTTTTTTAGCAGACACAGTGAGGGGTAATTTGTCAACAAAAAATAAAACTTTTAACATATATTTGAAGACTAATTTTTGTGTTATTGTTACCTTAAAATATATTTAAAATGTTTCACCTGGCATTATGCCAGGGATCTTGGAGGCCCAGAAATTACAGTTGAAATTAAGTCCATGTTAGGTTCCGTCAGTCTAGAACCCCATAATGCAGAGACAGCAGGCGTAGCGCAGGTAAACATGACTACTGTTATGATCCGCTGCCCGGATCATATTTCTGTTTGGGTTTTCGGGTCACGTGTGTTTTCTGTTAGTCTAGACTGCTCCTGCTTCCACGGCGACGACTGCTCCTGCTTCCACGGCGGCGACTCCTCTTGCTTCCACGGCGGTGACGTCGACTCCTGCTGCGGCCTCGCCTACCTCGATGACGATGCCTGCCGCTTCCACGCCGACGTCTGCTCCTTCCTCTTCTCCGGCGGGCCTTCCCACAGCGCCGCCACCCTCCTCGTCGCCAGCGTCGTTGCCTCCAAGACCTCCGGCTGGCCAGCTGCGCAAACAGCCATCAGACACCGGCATGCAGCCCTCTCAGGGGTTAATTCTTGTACGCCCATGAATTAGGCGTAAGACTCAAAGACTGCTGAAGTTCTGGCGTCACTCCCGCCCACCTCCTCGTCAGCCACAAATGTGGCCTTTCCGTGGTCGCCCGCCTCGCCTGCGGAAGCGGCGTTCCATTCGCCGCCGCCACCTGAGTCGTCCCTGGTGGATTCGGGGACACGTGGCCTGGCAACCCTCCGCCAAGTCCTCCCTCCGCCCTCCCTTGACTCTTGAACTGTTGTGTAGTTGGTGGGTTTTAGTTTTTCCAGGGAAAATCTGGAATCTGTCCCTTAAAGGGGGGTACTGTTATGATCCGCTGCCCGGATCATATTTCTGTTTGGGTTTTCGGGTCACGTGTGTTTTCTGTTAGTCTTGCACTCATTTTGTTCCTGTCTGTGCACCTTTGAGTTGGTTACCATAGTTACATATTAATTCCACCTGCCGCTTGTGTTTCTGACACGCACCTGTTGTAATCACTGACATTATTTAAGCCTGCCTTTTCCAGTCAGTCAGCCTGGTTTCTTTATTTGTGTCACGCGCCTGCTAGTAAGTCTTTGCTTGTCTCCTAGCCCCTGCTAAATGTCATAGTTGTTGCTAAGTTGTAGCCTTAGCTTCCGGTGCGCTCGACACCTTTTCCAGTCGGTTTGTTTTCTGTTTTGTACCTGTTTTGTGTTGTTTTATTATTAAATCAAGTTATTACCTGCAAGTCCTGTCCGGATTCGTCCATTTGCATCTTGGGAGAACAAAACCCGCATCATCATGCGCCCCGAACGTGACAACTATAATGTCAAAAACAAGGTAGGAATATTGCACCTGGGAAGTGCCCACGCAACACAACAAGTTACAATGATCGAGCCCTGTGTGCAAGGCAGACCGGAATATAAAGAAGCCCGATTGGCATTTTGGAACAGGTGTGCCCAGATTGCTAATCAGGGACAGGTGAGGTCGACAGCGTTCAGGCCAGAGGAGTGGAGAAGGCAAATAGAAAGTAAAACAAAAATAAAAGCACAGGAAAGGAACTTTATACAGAAATAAGGAAAAATACAAAATAAAGTCAGGCCTGCCACGACAGGTTATGACAGTCCATGGAGCTTTGAGGTATAGGTCAAGTTACAGTACAAGCAATAATACAGTGATATTCAAACAAGACAGCCTGAGTCCACACTGAGTACAGCCATGTTAAGAAAGTAAAGTATAGTAGAAAGGGGCACTATAGGTTTTGAGGACGTCCAGAATAGCTGCGGACTGAAAGACAGATAATTACTGCCAACTCCAGTATTTTGCCCGTCTTTCAATAGACGACGTGTTTTTTTAATTTATTTCTGTTTTAACTTTCATTATATAAAAAAATGCGGTCCACTCGACAACATTGAGGATAGCATTGGCATATCACATCTAAACAAAAGCACATCAGTACAAATAACACACAGTAAGAAGTTGGGCCTTTCCGCTGGCAACCCAACCCCCTTGCATAATTTCCCTTATTTTCTGGAATTTTTTAAAATGCAAATGTTGGCAGGTATGCATTATTTCTCAAATCATTAAACCAGGTGCGTCAAACTTATTTTCATCGTAGGTGCCATCAGAGTTACATAAGCCCTTAGAGGGCCCCTTCATGATATTCATTTGTCTTTTCAGGTTACTGCGATGTATGCAAATTAAACCAATCCTTGCAAATTATGCAACCTTGCAACTTTGCCCCATCCTGCACATTTTGGTCAATCATCGATATTTTCGCCAAACAAATTTGTCCCAGCAGCACTCAAACACAAAAGAACTGTCTAACCAATCAAATGTCTTCTTGCATCACCAGGGCAATTTTAATGCAACGTTTTAAAATTAAATTAGGCTGCAAACACCCCCAAAAAAGCCTGCAAAATCGTAAAGAGACTGATTATTACACAACTTTCTCTCTTTATTTGATTATTATCATTAAATACAAACAAATAGAAAACTGGCTTTGGAATTAGAAGTTAAAGTGACAAGCAGATATTTTGGATCAGCTAGTGTACAATATTACAAGGGTTCCAAAAACAAAAGCTTGCAATAGCTTGTTGTATCAAATAATATCAAGTTAAGAACTGTATTTGCATGCATTACATTTATTTTTCAGAAAAATTGAAAAACATTAATCAAAAAAGATGAAATGCCCTGTAGACACACATTTCCAGGCTTTCACGGGCCACGTAAAATAATGTGGTGGGCTCTGGGCCTTGAGTTTGACACCTGTGTCTTACTAAAACTTCAGATACAAAGTTGTGTTATCGTCTACAATCAAACTTGTACTTACTTTTTCCTTTCTACCTCCATACAGTTCCGATGGTATTCAAAATAATGGAAGGATGAGAAGGATCAGGATTGGTAAAACAGTGTTTCATCACTTGAGGTCAATTAGATCAGTGTTTCTTAACCATAGGGCCCATTGTTCAATCATCAGTCAATCAATGTTTACTTATATAGCCCTAAATCACGAGTGTCTCAAAGGGCTGCACAAGCCACAACCACATCCTTGGCTCAGATCCCACATCAGGGTAAGAAAACACTCAACCCAATGGGATGACAATCAGAAACCTTGGAGGGGACCGCAGATGTGGGGACCCTCCCCCCCTGGGCGACCTGGATCTAGCATAATATTGTGAGAGTCCAGTCCATAGTGGATCTAACATAATAGTGAGAGTCCAGTCCATAGTGGACATAGTTGTTGGGCTGCAAGTGCCCCGTCGTGGGCCACCAAAGAATATTTGTTTTTCAGCTGTGGTCCCAACGGGCCGCAAAGGCACTTGTACTTGATGAGGTGGCAACTTGTCCAGGGTGTACCCCGCCTTACGCCCGAATGCAGCTGAGATAAGCTCCAGCACCCCCCGAGGCCCCTAAAAAAGGGACACGCGGTAGAAAATGGATGGATGATAACATCATACAAACAGAAGAAGTCTGGAGATAAAGTCATAGAGAATTTTCTTAAGTGCAAAAATTATGACTAAAATGGTGAAGCTGTATTTTCATTTGCACTTTAATTTTATTGATACTTTAGTAAGGAAACATATTCATTATCAAATCATTTTGTTAAAATGTATTTTTGTAAGTTATTTTTGAGTTCCTTCTTATGCAATATATTTGGTTAGTACTTATTTTTCTAATTAGCCTGACCTAACCCTAAGGTTTATGTGTTAAATAAATAATACGTTTTTTGATTAAAACATGGTTTTATATCATTTCATAAGGTTGTAAACAGATATAATTATCAAATGTGATTAAAAACAAGAGTAAGATTCCTAATTCAGTATTTTTTTGGAGTGGCTCTGTAATGGAAAAGTTAGGCCCTGAGGTCAATAAGGTTAAGAACCCCTGAATTAGATCACAGTGCTGACACTTAAGCAACAGGAAAGCTGGGTTTAATTAAAACACAGCAGCCGGAAAGACAACACAGCGAAAAAGAGTACACAGGTAATAAATTAATTCATACAAAATCAAATTCATACTAATGCTGCAAACAGCAACAAAGACATTCTGCAGTGGAATTAATGTGGATGAACGTATAAAATCACATGACTTGACTTCTGTGAGTGCTTTATTCTTCAAACAATATGATCTTTGATAAATAAAACATCTCTTAACCCGCCACAAAGGCGGCTGAAGTGATTCCTCGGATGATTTGCTTTTCAAGTGTAATCACTAGCATCCATGACACAAGCTGACTGAGACCACTTGAAAATGTTAGTCTTCATAAAATAGGCTGAGAAAAAAATACAGATTGAGCTATTGGACCATGATGACAAGACATATGTTAAGAGGAGTGAAGTCATGCTTTTAAACTTAAGAAAGTTAAAGTTTTGGTAGCAATACAGTAGGTGGCGAACAATGCAGGTAATGGGGATTAAATATATTCTATCTAGTGGCTTGTGCAGCCCTTTGAGACACTCATGATTTAGGGCTATATAAGTAAACATTAATTGATTGATTCCGCCTATAAAACGATTCCAAAAAAACTTCAGAAACCTCCACCACTGTTTTATTTACATGCTGTAAGTATATTTGTAGTAATATAGTAGCAGGCAAATTCACAACAACATGTAATATTTACATATTTTGGTCATTTTAAGCATTATGTCCGCACATTGATTTCACAGAGAGTATCACAATGTTAGCTATTTCCTTCAAAAACAAAAACAAGTATTAATCATGGCAGACTTCATGAGAACCAACACAAGACTTGTGTTTACCGTTTAGATCAGGGGGTGTCAAACTCATTTTAGCTCAGGGGCCGCATGGAGGAACATCTATTCATGGCATGATCATTTAAAAATAAAGACAACATCAAAAATTGTTTTTGTTTTACTTTGGCCAAAAATAGAACAAGCACATTCTTAAAATGTACTTATTGCAATTAATATTCTTGGCAAAACACTTCAAGTTAGGAAACATATGATGCAGTTTCAAAAACCACCATGGAGAACACAATTAAATTAGACTTTTTCTCAGTGATTTTACAAAGCCATTAGACTTTAAGCACTTCCTGTTCAGCATTCTCATGTTGGGAGTTCACCATTAAAGTGTTGTTTGGAAAAGCAATCGAGTTTTTCGTCAAACCGCCACATTGGTGAAATCCGCATACTGCCACAACACATTCATTTATCATCATTCATATATTACAATTTTAATATAATCAAAATAATTGTCAACAAATGACACCATAATAGCCAAATTAAAGGTAATATAACTAAAAACTTAAACAATGTGAACGTGCTAGATTTAAGCATAAAATAGAACAAATAACAAATGTAGAAATACACATTTTTACAATGGAGTTCAGTGTGCACACAGTGCCGTCAACCGATTGCGAGCGCTGCACAACATTCTAACTACAAAGATGACGTTCATTTTGAGTTTAGTCTTTGCATCTTGCCGTTTCTTGATTTTATCCGTTGAGTTGATAATTTACAATAAAAAAGGTACAGCACTAGTCTGCCGCCAGCCACAACAGGAGCAACTAATAGCTTGCACCTGCGCTGATTGGAGTAGCGGCAGCCGATCCACAGGGCGCCTAAAGTCAGCTGACACGTCATCTTAAACAGTGTGTTGTGTGACGTGAGCAGAGGTGGGTAGAGTAGCCAGAAATTGTACTCAAGTAAGAGTACTGTTACTTTAGAGATTTATTACTCAAGTAAAAGTAAGGAGTAGTCACCCAAATATTTACTTGAGTAAAAGTAAAAAGTATGTTGTGAAAAAACTACTCAAGTACTGAGTAACTGATGAGTAACATACACACTCATATCATATATATATATATATATATATATATATATATATATATATATATATATATATATATATATATATATATATATATATACATACATACATACATACACACATACATATACATTGATATATACAGTATATAATTTATATGTATTTATTTTGCTGTTTTTGTTTACATGTTAAAGGTGTTTTAATGAATATACATGCATGTTTAACATATAGATTCCTTTCTTTCATGAAGACAACAATATAAGTTGGTGTATTACCTGATTCTGATGACTTGCGTTGATTGTAATCAGACAGTTGTGATGATAACGTCCACGTTTTCAAATGGAGGAGAAGGAAAGTTCCTCCTTTCTGTCTAATACCACATGAAAGTGGTGGGTTTTTGGCATCTTATTTGTCCAGCTTCCATATTCGTTTTTATACACTTTACAAGAAATATATTGGCGTCAAACTCCGTAGCTTGCTAGCTTGTTTGCGCTGGCTTTCGGAGACTCTTGTTTTGAAAGCGCAGGCGCGATGGAGCGGCACTTTTATTGTGAAGACAGGAACGTCCTCGTGCGGTTGAAATAAAAAAGTATATTTTTTCCTTCACACTTTTGATTGATTGATTGGAACTTTTATTATTAGATTGCACAGTACAGTACACATTCCGTACAATTGACCACTAAATGGTAACACCCGAATAAGTTTTTCAACTTGTTTAAGTCAGGTCATGTGACCACCTGGCTCTGTTTGATTGGTCCAACGTCACCAGTGACTGCATCTGATTGGTGGAACGAAATGAAACGTCACCAGTAAGGCAGGCACTTTGACGGTCTGTCTGACAGACCAAAACAAACAAAGCGTGCATTAACAGATCGATAAAAATTAGTAGCGAGTAGCGAGCTGAATGTAGATAAAAGTAGCGGAGTAAAAGTAGCGTTCCTTCTCTATAAATATACTTAAGTAAAAGTAAAAGTATGTTGCATTAAAACTACTCTTAGAAGTACAATTTATCCCAAAAGTTACTCAAGTAGATGTAACGGAGTAAATGTAGCGCGTTACTACCCACCTCTGGACGTGAGTTACACTTGAATTGCTATTGCGATATCCGGTGGACACATTTAGAACAGCAGTTTATTTCATTAAAAAAAATTGCAGCTCATTTTTATACTCAGCAAACTCATCTTGTGGGCCGCCGGCCGGATTAAACCTGTTTGTGATCCTGCAGACTATACATCTGACACCCCTGGTTTAGATGATGGCTTCATATTAATCTTCCATCAGGAAATAAATGAAAAAGTGGGAGCAAAAACGGGAAGCGGATACTATTAATTGAATTTAAAAAATACTGCACATCATCAAAAACATGACCGGGCATTGTGGTCGACTTATTCGAGTGTCATCTGCATTTTTCTATGCAAATATGGAGAAGCTGCTGATGGTATGTTTGACCCAAAGGCAGCTTGAAGGAGAGTCAGCTCTCCAAATGCTGTACATAATACATTATAAAACTGTTTGTTTATATTACATTTGATTTTATTGTTGTTCAAACAACATTTTTAATCCAAAAGTTTCTTTTTCAATGGTTTGTTTAATGTTAAAATTCTGCTGTTTTGAGGGTCAAGCACCGAATAAATTAATATGAGTTCATTTTGATGGATACCGTTGATTTGAGAATTGTTTGAGTTACGAGCTCCATCATAAAACCAATTAAACTCGTAAGTGGAAGCACTACTGCAGTAAATAATTCCAGTTCAAACAAATCATTAAGGTCGTAAAATTACTAGGACATTCATTCTTATGATGAATGTATTTAAAGGTGTGACCAGAACTGTAAGCTGCTTGGCAACAACAAGAGAGCACTGTTCTTTGTGACTGTGTCAAGTCAAGCTTTATTTTTAAAGCACATTAAAACAACCTAGGGGGTCAGCAACCCGCGGCTCTTGAGCCGCATGCGGCTCTTTAGTGCCGCCCTCGTGGCTCCCTGGAGCATATTTAAAAAATTATTAAAAATGGAAAAAGATAGGGAAAAGTAATTTTTTTGTTTTAGTATGATTTTTGTTTGAGGACAAACATGACACAAACCTTCCAACTTTTTAGAAAGCCCACTGTTTAATATGTTTGTGTGTATGCTTCACTGATGACAGTATTTGGTGAACATCGTTTGAACGATGTGAACTCAATTCGGCGGTTCTTGAACTCACCATAGTGTGGACTGTGACGCAACAGTTTGTTTACATGTAAAACTTCCACTCCTTCTTTGTCTCATTTTGCCCACCAAAAGTTTCATGCTGTGAGTGAATGCACAAAGGTGAGCTTTGTTGATGTTATTGACTTGTGTGGAGCGCTAATCAGGCATATTTGGTCACTGCATGACTGCAAGCTAATCAAAGCTAACATGCTATTTAGGCTAGCTGTATGTACATATTGCATCATTATGCCTCATTTGTAGTTATATTTGAGCTAATTTAATATCCTTTACTTTTATCCTCTTTGTATATAATTTATATTTGCATGTCTCATGACACATTATCTGTATGTAATATTGGCTGCATTTCTGATAGTTGTTTGTGTGCCATGTTGTTCCAGACCACAGCAAACATTACCTAGCTTGCCAAAGATTGTAATAAATCTATTAAAAGAAGACAGCCTGCCGTTTCCTTTATCTTTGGCACACACATCTATATGTTATGTTTTATTGTTTTGTTTTTAATGTTTTATTGTTTTGTTTTGAATGTTTTGTATTGTGTTGTTATGTGTGTAATGGATCTTAAGGTCTGCAATAAAGATTGCCATTAAAAGCCAGTAATTTCCAAGAGTTATCTCATCTTCTGAGAAGCCTCTGATTCACTAAAGTTTTCTAATGTTGTAAAAATGTGTAGAATAAATATCACATTTCAACATTTCTGTCAACAAAGATTTGCTTCAGCCTGCGACGTATAGTCATTTTGATAGTAGGCTATTATAGCTAATATAGACACTTACGTCATGTATTGCCTTCATTATAAGACTTATATACGGCTTTTAATTTTTTGTGGCTCCAGACAGATTTGTTTTTTGTATTTTTGGTCCAATATGACTCTTTTAACGTTTTTGGTTGCCGACTCCTGGTTTAGCTCAAGGGATGCCGTGGTGGTTCGTGCAGCCTTTGTGATTAAGAGCTATATAAATAAACTTTGATGGATTGATAGCACTGGGGAGGTGGCAACTCAAATTTTTGCTTGCAACCTAAAGCATTCAGTAGAAGGGGCACTCGCACGCCAAGGTACTACTGAATGAAACACTGTAAAAAGCGGCCCTTTCCCTTGTCCACAGGCAGCAGCAAATGTATGCATGAGTGCCGTATGATGGAGGGTGACTGATAGAGAATGTGCACATTAACTTGCCAAGGCCACAAGAGACGCGGCACTGAAAGCATTAATAGAGTGACTGTTTCCAGAGGTACCGCCCCCGATGTCCACGCGATGTTGCAGAGTCTTGTCAACCAAGACAGCCCCACAGCATCCAGAGCCTTAAGGAACTCCGGGCGGATCTCATCCACCCCCAGGGCCTTGCCACCGAGGAGCTTTTTAACTACCTCGGCAACTTCAGCCCCAGAAATAGGAGAGCCCACCACAGATTCCCCAGGCACTACTTCCTCATAGGAAGACGTGTTGATGGGATTGAGGAGGTCTTCGAAGTATTCCCTCCACCGATCCACAACAGCCGCAGTAGAGGTCAGCAGTACACCATCCTCACCATACACAGTGTTGACAGTGCACTGCTCCCCTGCGAGGCGGCGGATGTGGTCCAGAATCGCTTCGAAGCCGTCCGGAAGTCGTTTTCCATGGCTTCCCCGAACTCCTCCCATGTCCGAGTTTTTGCCTCCACGACCGCTGAAGCCACACTTTGCTTGGCCTGTCTGGACCTGTCCACTGCCTTTAGAGTCCTATGAGCCAAAAGGACCCGATAGGACTCTTTCTTCAGCTTGACGGCACCCCTCACCGCTGGTGTTGGTTCTAGGATTACCGCCACGACAGGCACCAACCACCTTGCGGCCACAGCTCCAATCAGCCGCCTCAACAATAGAGGCATGAAACATGGTCCACTCGGACTCAATGTCCAGCACCTCCCTCGTGACATGTTCAAAGTTCTTCCGGAGGTGGGAATTGAAACTCTCTGACAGGAGACTCTGCTAGGCGTTCCCAGCAGACCGTCACAATGGGTTTGGGCCTGCCATGTCTGTCTGGCATCCTCCCCCACCATCGGAGCCAGCTCACTACCAGGTGGTGATCGGTAGAAAGCTCTGCCCCTCTCTTCACCCGAGTGTCCAAAACATGAGGCCGCAAATCCGATGACACAACAACAAAGTCAATCATGGAACTGCGGCTGAGGGTGTCCTGGTGCCAAGTGCACATATGGACACCCTTATGTTTGAACATTGTGTTTGTTATGGACAATCCGTGACGAGCACAAAAGTCCAATAACAAAGCACCACTTGGGTTCAGATCCGGGCGGCCATTCTTGCCAATCACGCCTCTCCAGGTTTCACTGTCGTTCCCAACATGAGCGTTGAAGTCCCCCAGCAGAACAAGGGAATCACCCGAGGGAGCACTCTCCAGTACTTCTTCAAGGGAATCCAAAAAGAGTGGGTACTCTGAGCTGCTGTTTGGTGCATAAGCAGAAACAACAATCAGGACCCGTCCCCCAACCCAAAGGCGGAGGGAAGCAACCCTCTCGTCTACTGGGTTAAAGTCCAACGTGCAGGCTTTGAGCCGGGGAGCCAACAAGAATTGTCACCCCAGCCCGTCGCCTCTCATTGCTTGCAACGCCAGAGTGGAAGAAAGTCCATCCCCTCTCGAGAGAACAGGTTCCAGATGCCCTTGCTGTGCGTCGAAGTGAGTCCAAATATATCTAGCCGGAACTTCTCCACCTCACGCACCAGCTCAGGCTCCTTACCTCACAGCGAGGTGACGTTCCACGTCCTAAGAGCTAGCTCATGTAGCCGAGGATCGGACCGCCAAGTGCCCTGCCTTTGGCTTCCGCCCAGCTCACACTGCACCCGACCTCCATGACCCCTCCCATGAGTGGTGAGTCCATTGAAGGGGGGACCCACATTGCCTCTTTGGGCTGAGCCCGGCCGGGCCCCATGGGGACACCTCGCCATCGTGCCCCACCTCTGGGCCTGGCTCCAGAGGGGAGCCCCAGTGACCCGCATCCGGGCGAGGGAAATCTTGGTCCTCGATTTGTACTTTTCATAAAGGTCTTTGAGCTGCTCTTTGTCTGATCCCTCACCTAGGACCTGTTGGTCTTGGGAGACCCTACCAGGGGGCAATAATCAAGACATGAAAGGAACATACATACAATTTCTTTTAGTGCTCATAAATCTCATTTTGTTCTATTTAATCCTCCTTCAAAATAAATGAGACATAATTGAGATCAGTGGCATACATACACTATATATTTGACTACCTGCCTTGACTTACATATGGATTTGAAGTTCCATCCCATTCCTTACCCATAGGGTTCAATATGATGTCGGTCCACCTTTTTCAGCTATTATAGCTTCAACTCTTCTGGGAAGGCTGTCCACAAGGTTGCGGAGAAATTTTCGACCATTCTTCCAAAAGCGCATTGGTGAGGTCACAAACTGATGTTGGTCGAGAAGCTCTCAGTCTCCATTCTAATTCATCCCAAAGATGTTCTATCTGGTTCAGGTCAGGACTCTGTGCAGGCCAGTCAAGTTCATCCACACCAGACTCTGCCATCCATGTCTTTATGAACCTTGTTTTGTGCACTGGTGCACAGTCATGTTTGACGAGGAAGTGGCCCGCTCCAAACTGTTCCCACAAGGTTGGGAGCATGGAATTGTCCAAAATGTTTTGGTATCCTGGAGCATTCAAAGTTCCTTTCACTGCAACTAAGGGGCCAAGCCCAACTCCTGAAAAACAACCCCCACTGTAATTCCTCCTCCACCAAATTTCACACTCGGCACAATGCAGTCCAAAATGTACCATTCTCCTGGCAGCCTCCAAACCCAGAATATTTAGGAGCGAGGAAATTTATCGACTGGATTAGTTGCACAGGTGGCATCCTATGACAGTTCCACGCTGGAAATCACTGAGCTCCTGAGAGTGGCCCATTCTTTCACAAATGTTTGTAGAAACAGTTTCCATGCCTAAGTGTTTGATTTTATACACCTGTGGCCGGGCTAAGTGATTAGGACACCTGATTCTGATCATTTGGATGGGTGGCCAAATACTTTTGGCAATATAATGTATATGAGCTCTCCTCAGTGTATCCCACTTCTGAAATATTGCTCAAATGGTTATCTCAACTCAAGCTCCTTTGTCTCAGGTGACCTTAGGAACAATAAAAGGGAAACAATTGATCACAGAATTAGACAGATATGAGAAGCTCAAAATGTCCTCAAGATACGAGATCAAACAACAGATGGCACAAGTCTTGTGGGCAAGCACTATGAGTAGGTGACAGGATCCTAAGTGACCTGCCATTAGAGCCAGTTGATGAAATAAGAGACATCATCCACGATCGTGGACTCATTTCACACATTGATTTTGTAAGGGTTTTGCAATTCATCAGTAAAGACCCAAACATGAGTTGGGTCATTCCCGTCCTTCACAGGTCTTGGTCAATTGATTGCATGACGAGGTTATATTCCCTGGAACGTAGCAATCAATGAATCATGATGGCTCTAAAATGGTCACTCGAAGATCCTTTAACTGTCCAGAGCAGGCCTGGGCAATTATTTTGACTCAGGGGCCACATTTAGAGAAGAAAATTTGTCTGGGGGCCGTATATCTATTTTTAGGAACACTAATACAAAACCTCACAATATAGTCTGATTGAATGCTAAAAACGTTATGACAGACCGCCTTAAAAAACATAATGGAATTTTACATTTTTCTATGAACGATAAAACACTGAATATTAACAAAATATGAATGTCACACCCCCTTTCGATCGACATATTTTACAATAAAATGAAACGCAACAAAAATGAAACAAACAGGGAAATATGAACGTGAAGGGTACAAAATAAACCCACCTACAATCTGATACATCTGATATATCACTAAGCTTTAGAACTTTGTTGTGAAAATCTCCTTCCGCGTCTGTGGAAACGCTTCCCGCCCACACTGCTTGGTGCCTCGTCTGAGCTGCTGTGACGTAGATTACCATAGTAACTAATTAGATGACCATAGTAACTAATTAGATTACCATAGTAACTGGTATATCATCCATAAGCGCAGATTTCAACCATTGAAATACTTTGTATCACTGCACATCATAATGGCAGCTAGTTTCCATCTTAAAGGGGAACATTATCACAATTTCAGAAGGGTTAAAACCATTAAAAATCTGTTCCCAGTGGCTTATTTTATTTTTCGAAGTTTTTTTCAAAATTTTACCCATCACGCGATATCCCTACAAAAAGCTTCAAAGTGCCTGATTTCAACCATCGTTATATACACCCGTCCATTTTCCTGTGACGTCACATAGTGATGCCAATACAAACAAACATGGCGGATAGAACAGCAAGGTATAGCGACATTAGCTCGGATTCAGACTCGGATTTCAGCGGCTTAAGCGATTCAACAGATTACGCATGTATTGAAACGGATGGTTGTAGTGTGGAGGCAGGTAGCAAAAACGAAATTGAAGAAGAAACTGAAGCTATTGAGCCATATCGGTTTGAACCGTATGCAAGCGAAACCGACGAAAACGACACGACAGCCAGCGACACGGGAGAAAGCGAGTACAAATTCGGCGATTGCCTTCTAACCAACGATTGGTATGTGTTTGTTTGGCATTAAAGGAAACTAACAACTATGAACTAGGTTTACAGCATATGAAATACATTTGGCAACAACATGCACTTTGAGAGTGCAGACAGCCCATTTCAGGCGCGCTAAGAACATATATTTTTCCACGATTTCAGCACTCAGGTTAACCATACCTAAATAGACACAAAATACTGCATTACACAAGACTACCCGAATGTACTCGAATGATTGAAAAAAATAAATGTTTTTAAGCTAAATTATTGGTAAACACAGTTTATGTATAATCATTTACGTAAAACCGCGAGTAATGAATAAAGTTTTCATCAATTAATATATTCTGTAGACATACCCTCATCCGCTCTCTTTTCCTGAAAGCTGATCTGTCCAGTTTTGGAGTTGATGACAGCATCTGCTTTGAGTGTCGCAGGATATCCACACATTCTTGCCATCTCTGTCGTAGCATAGCTTTCGTCGGTAAAGTGTGCGTAACAAACGACTGACCATTTCGTCGGCTTTCCCCAGAGCCTCGTATTTTGAACAAAGTTTGTCCAATTTCTTACCACTTTCGCATCTTTGGGCCACTGGTGCAACTTGAATCCGTCCCTGTTCGTGTTGTTACACCCTCCGACAACACACCGACGAAAGTGAGAAAATGGCGGATTGCTCCGAGAGCGAATAATAGAAAGGCGTTTAATTCGCCAAAATTCACCCATTTAGAGTTTGGAAATCGGTTAAAAAATATATGGTCTTTTTTCTGCAACAACAAGGTATATATTGACGCTTACATAGGTCTGGTGATAATGTTCCCCTTTAAAGATCTAAAAAAGATATTTGGGAATGTCCGGCGGGCCAGATTGAAAAGCTTAACGGGCCGCATGTGGCCCCTGGGCCTTAATTTGCCCAGGTCTGGTCCAGAGTATGCATCAGCAACTGCACACTTTGGAAATGGAATCATGTTTGCAGTCATGTCAGTTGGCCTCCTAAAGAATGAGAGTAAAAATTAATTTGTAACAGTTTTTTATGACTGTTCTCTGAGGGTAAAAGACGAGATGAGTCTAGAAGATGATAAGTGAATGATGGGCTGTGACAGTGACCGTCTAATTGGACTCAGGCGCACCATTAAAGCCGCATACATTAGCACACATTTACACCTTCTCACTCTTTGTTAAAAAAAGTTGCTTTTTTTTGCAACGGGGATAGGAATTTAATCGTTCAATTTGATTGATGACACGGATGAAGGCCTGCATGCATGGTTCAGATGGAGGGCATGACTTGACCCAGGTGGTGTGCTGTTTATTTAACCAGCAGACTGGCAAGCTGATAGAAGTCAGGCAGGGGCCGCGACAGTGCGTCAGCAGGGACACGAGACTGAATGACATTTCATGAAGGTGGGAGGTGGAGGTATGAGAAAGGAGGGTTCTGTTGCTCAGTCATGCTTTGACCTTCAGCAGACCTTCATCAGACAATAACAATCTCAATGCCTGTTCCTTCTGCATTGTGTGCTTTGTTCTCATCTCCCTTTGACCCAAGTGTGTTTTCCTTTGCAACTGCATCTTTATTCGTATGTCTTAATGACTGACAGTTATGTACCAGAAAAAGCCATGAGTTTACAGTGCTGTCAATAACGGAGAAACCAAGAATGTCCCCTACTTTGACCACCATTGGGTGAACTAAATTCAGTGGTACATCAGTTTCCGTACGCCCTGCTTTTCAGATATGATTCTGTGTTGGATGCAAATTTTCCCCAAAATCTTCACAAATTGTCTCAGTTACCACGACCAAGTATAACATGTGACAAACTATCTTTCTACGTGGTGCCCATCTAACATCGCATTATGTAATAATGGTGCATTATTTAATGATGTAATAAAATTTCACCTCATTATACAAAACCCAAAACCAGCGAAGTTGGCACATTGTGTATATCATAAATAAAAAACAGAATACAATGATTTGCGAATCCTTTTTAAACCTATATTTAATTGAATAGACTGCAAAGACAAAATACTTAATGTTCGAACTGGGGAACTTTGTTATTTTTTGCAAATATTAGCTCATTTGGAATTTGATGCCTGCAACATGTTTAAAAAAAGCTGACACAAGTGGCAAAAAAAAACTGAGAAAGTTGAGCACTGCTCATCAAACACTTATTTGGAACATCCCACAGGTGAACAGGCTAATTGGGAACAGGTGGGTGCCATGATTGGGTATAAAAGCAACTTCCATGAAATGCTCAGTCATTCACAAACAAGGATGGGGCGAGTGTCACCACGTTGTGGACAAATGCGTGAGCAAATTGTCGAACAGTTTAAAAACAACATTTCTCAACGAGCTGTTGCAAGGAATTTAGGGATTTCACCATCTACGGTCCGTAATATCATCAAAAGGTTCAGAGAATCTGGAGAAATCACTGCACGTAAGCAGCTAAGCCTGTGACCTTCAATACCTCAGGCGGTACTGCATCAAAAACCGACATCAGTGTGTAAAGGATATCACCACATGGGCTCAGGAACACTTCAGAAAACCACTGTCAGTAACTACAGTTGGTCTCTGAAAATGTATAGCGCATTATGAAGCGTAAAATACGACAACAGAGACCCCGGACTGTTGAACAACTTAAGCTGTACATCAAGCAAGAAGGGGAAACAATTCCACCTGAAAAGCTTCAAAAATTGGTCTCCTCAGTTCCCAAACGTTTACAGAGTGTTGTTAAAAGGAAAGGCCATGTAACACAGTGGTAAAAATGCCCCTGTGCCAACTTTTTTGAAACGTGTTCCTGCCATTAAATTAAAAGTTAATGATTATTTGCAAAAAAACAAACAAGATTCTCAGTTGGAACATCAAAAATCTTGTCTTTGCGGTCTATTCAATTGAATATAAGTTGAAAAGGATTTGCAAATCATTGTATTCTGTTTGTATTTACCATTTACACAACGTGCCAACTTCACTGGTTTAGTGTTTTGCATAATAATGCCACATTTTGTAATAATCGGCTGCATTTTGTAATAAAATTCTTGTCACGCATTTTGTAATAACATCTTAAATATTGCAAAATGTGGGTGCTGCACTTTTTTGATTAAAATGTAACAATTCTGTGCATTATGTATTACATTGTTCAAAATGAGTCTTTAATTTAAAAACTTTTACAGTAACACAATGCATCAAGTATTTACGTAGATTTTCAACACAACATTTTTGAAAAACAAAAACATGCAATTGGTCATTGATGGAATAAATATTTTTTTTCTGTTTCGTATTTAATAATAATAGTAATAATTAGCTCTATTGTCTCCGAGGAGAAATTTGTCTTGGACATCAAGACAGAGCGTTTTATATACATACATACATACATACATACATACATACAGTTCATCCGACAATATAGTGACAACAGTGAACAGCGCACAGGTATATCAGTTAGTTATGAGATCACACATTACACTGCCCCCCGTACAGCACACTTCTCGTATTGCACTATCCCAATATTGCACTCCTTATTATTGCATCCAGTTATTACAGTAGTTTTCTGTTGTTAAGTGCTTTGATTGCCAGTGGGACAAAATAAAATCTATACCAGTTGAGTTTGTATGTTGCTGTTCTGTACCATTTACCATTTGTATTTGTGTTTTTTTTATTCTTAGCATCAGGGATAGCTGCACTATTCAACTGGTGGACCAGGGCTCAGATCCGGCCCGGGAATGACACCACACCGAGTTCAGTCCAAAACTTGGGAAACAAACATTTTTTGCAGCAAATTCCAAAAAACACTAGCGTGCTCTTTGGATCAATGTAAACACATTGTCAGATCCTTGCATTGACACTTTAATCTTGCTAGCAAGCACAGAACACTGCGGTCCAAGCTTATGATTTACATAACTGAGGAGTTCCCCAAGGCACGCCTTTAAGTCCTCTCATTTTCGGCAGTTACACTTTTTTTTTTAATGTGATTTATGTAACTAAGTTGTTGCTATAGCTTGTTTTCTTCAGTCATTTGTTCAACTTCTTTAAAGTCATACCTGCAGTGTTCCTCAAGGTTCCATTTTAGGTCCTCTCGTTTTCATCATTTGGGTTATTCAACTGGTGGCCCGCGAGTTCACTTAAAATACTTGTGAGGGACTCACATTTTTGCAGCAGACTCTTAAAATGCTGTCATGGAGATTGTTATTGACTAGCTTTTTTTTGGAGAACGTCTTACAAAAACAGGAGCATGTGCCTGAAAATGATGCTTTGCATTTTGTGTTGCTTATTCCTTTTTGAGCTTTGTGCACTTCCCTGCTGCACATTTTTGTTTGTCGTTAAATCCATTTTTACCTGAGCTGCGCCTCCCGTCTCTGCATCCTAGAGGGTTCCAGCCCCACAGAGCGTAACAGTAACATGTTAATTTATTCATTTCATTGGTCATTTATATGTATTTCACATTGTTTTTGCATGCAAAACTATAATTATTATCCAATGTATTGTTTGGTTGATAAGTGTCTCATATAGATTAGTGAGTTTACGTTATTTTTAATGCAAAATCTCCTTTTGATTTCCGCACTAATCACATTGTGGAACTGGCTACTAATGAAAACCGATTCAGACTTAACTGAGTCCAAATGTAAAATGAACAAGGCAATATGTTATATATGCCAGTGGTTCTCAAATGGGGGTCCGCGTACCCCTGGGGGTACTTGAAGGTATGCCAAGGGGTACGTGAGATTTTTTTTAAATATTCTAAAAATAGCAACAATTCAAAAATCCTTTATAAATATATTTATTGAATAATACTTCAACAAAATATGAATGTAAGTTCAAACTCAGTGAAGTACAAGCTCAGGTTTCTCACTAAAATGTCTGTCAAAAAGAACTGTGAAAAGAAATGCAACAATGCAATATTCAGTGTTGACAGCTAGATTTTTTTGTAGACATCTTCCATAAATATTGATGTTACAGATTTATTTTTTTGTGAAGAAATGTTTAGAATTAAGTTCATGAATCCAGATGGATCTCTATTACAATCCCCAAAGAGGGAACTTTAAGTTGATGATTACTTCTATGTGTAGAAATCTTTATTTATATTGAATCACTTGTTTATTTTTCAACAAGTTTTTAGTTATTTTAATATCTTTTTTTCCAAATAGTTCAAGAAAGACCACTACAAATGAGCAGTATTTTATACAATTTAATAAATCAGAAACTGATGACATAGTGCTTCTTTATCTCTTTTTTTCAACCAAAAATGCTTTGCTTTGGTACTTAAATAAAAAAAAAATTCACAGGGGGTACATCACTGTAAAAAGGTTAAGAACCACTGATATATGCTATAACCTCAAACATTTCTTTCAAAATCAATTGATGTTAATCCGATCTGTTGTATGTACTCAGTGGTTATCAACATTTTTCACATGCCGTTTTTAATCATTTTTTATTTCCAGACCGGTGGATTGGAAGGGATGGCACAATTCCCCAGCCACCTTGTTCACCAGGTATATTTTTTCGAAGGACTTATTGACAATATCTTATATCAAACGAGGATACGGGACATTGAAGCAAAACATTACTGATGCTATTGCCACCCCTGATGAGGACATGCTACAGCGAACAAGGCAAGAAATCGAGTCTCCTCTTGATGTGCTTTGTGCATCTAATGGTGCCCATACAGAGGTGTATTAAACGAGGCAAAACATTTCGAGATCTACCCCTCATTTTATAATACCTTCTGCAGAGCTGACTATTCATTTGCTTTTGTATTAAATGGGTTGACTTGTAAAGAGACTTATAATAATAATGTAGTGACAGTGCAGTGTCGTTCTCCTATGAATGAGAATTAAATCACAATGAAGACAAAAAAAACATTAACATTGTCCATGTCCATTCTCTCATTCAATACCTAAATAGGATTGTTTCGGATTCATGCCAGCAGGCAAATGACGTTAAAACAACGTTGAGCACTTATTGAATTAGGTCCTGACATTGACTGCGATGAGGTGGCGACTTGTCCAGGGTGTACCCTGCCTTCCGCCCGATTGTAGCTGAGATAGGCTCCAGCGCCCCCGCGACCCCGAAGGGAATAAGCGGTAGAAAAATGGATGGATGGATGGTCCTGACATTGAGCAACTCCAACATAACGTTGGAACAACATGCTTTTTGACAACGTTTAATCAATGTCGGGTTCTGACGTTGATTTAAGAATTGAAATTTGGTAATTTTCCGACTAATATTATACAACACAAATACAACGTTGAAACAACATGCTTTTTAACGTTTATTCAATGTCAGGTTGTGACGTTGATTTGACCATAGACATTTGGTAATTTCCCAACCAACAATGTGGATCCAACGTTGTCTCAATTTACAAATACAACTATTTTGCAACGTTGTTTCAAAGTCAGTTTTTAAGGACATGTACAGATGTGGTCAAAAGTTTACATACACTTGTAAAGAACATAATGTCATGGCTGTCTTGAGTTTCCAATAATTTCTACAACTCTTATTTTTTTGTGATTAAGTGATTGGAGCACATACTTGTTGGTCACAAAAAACATTCATGAAGTTTGGTTCTTTTATGAATTTGTTATGGGTCTACTGAAAATGTGACCAAATCTGCTGGGTCAAAAGTATACATACAGCAATGTTAATATTTGGCTCAATTGAGTGACAGCTAAATTTTTGTTTCATCTGACATCACAGGGACAGAAATAAGACCTTCTGGAGGAAATAACTGTAGCTGTTTAGCCACAATACCCAGCAATATGTTTGGAGGAGAAAAGGTGAGGCCTTTAATCCCAGGAACACCATTCCTACTGTCAAGCATGGTGGTCGTAGTATTATGCTCTGGGCCTGTTTTGCTGCCAATGGAACTGGTGCTTTACAGAGAGTAAATGGGACAAAAGAAAAAGGAGGATTACCTCCAAATTCTTCAGGACTACCTAAAATCATCAGCCCGGAGGTTGGGTCTTGGGTGCAGTTGGGTGTTCCAACAGGACAATGACCCCAAACACACGTCAAAAGTGGTAAAGGAATGGCTAAATCAGGCTAGAATTTAGGTTTTGGAATGGCCTTCCCAAAGTCCTGACTTAAATGTGTGGACAATGCTGAAGAAACAAGTCCATGTCAGAAAACAAATTTAGCTGAACCGCACCAATTTTGTCAAGAGTAGTGGTCAACAATTCAACCAGAAGCTTGCCAGAAGCTTGTGGATGGCTACCAAAAGCGCCTTATTGCAGTGAAACTTGCCAAGGGACATGTAAGCAAATATTAACATTGCTGTATGTATACTTTTGACCCAGCAGTTTTGGTCACATTTTCCGTAGACTCATAATAAATTAATAAAAGAACCAAACTTCATCAAGCTCCAATCACTCTATTGCAAAAAAATAAGAGTTGTAGAAATGATTGTAAACTCAAGACAGCCATGACATTATGTTATTTACAAGTGGATGCAAACTTTTGACCACGACTGTATGTATAATCAATGTTGTATCAATGTCCTGTGCCTGCTGGGATCCTTATCTCGCTGAAAATGTCCATGAACTGATCAGGATCTACTGGACCGATGTGAAAGAAAGTGAAGCCAACAGAGGTTTTGTTACTGTAAATGTATAAATGTATAAATGATGTGCTAATATCATGGGCTACTTTTAATAATCTGTTAAAAGTGGGAGCACAATGCACACAAAGTCATACAATAAAGACCCAACTTTTGATTATTATGTTATACATTTACTTATAGACAGTAGTACTGTTATATTCTTGTGTTGCCGTTATTGGTCTGGACTTGGTCTGGACCCCAGCATGTAGAGCAAGAAAGGTGAAGTGCATGTGAAAGCCCCTTTTTAAATGTTTCATCAAACATACATGAACGTTGTTCCCCTTAGGGGAAACTGGGTAAAACACGGTACACTGATAATGCTGAACCTATTCTTGTAAGGGAATTAGGTATGAGTTATGGATACAAACAAGCAAGTAAACAACAATTAATGGCTAATGCATTCACACATTATTTTTTTGAAGTGCAACCAACACTTTAGGTTGAATTAACAAGAGGAAACCTTTTCTGCTCATGTTTTCAACATTCAAGAAATGTTCACTAAAAGTACAGTAACCAATATTTTAACAGTAGATTTACCTGCTACTTTTGCTGTTGTTTTTCAACATTGAAATAATACAATATTAATCTCAAAAATAAAGTGCAACCAACATCTCTTCAGGTTGAATTAGCAGTAGGTTTACCTGAGCAGTAAAGTGGAACCAAATATTTTCAGGTTAAATGAGCAGTAGTTTGACCTGCTACTACTCTCATTTTAATATACACGAAACGTAAATGACAGCGGACAAGTTTCGGCGACAGACGGACCAAATGGTTGTGGGTGTAATGAACAAAGTTTGCAGAGTAACTGAAGTGTGACCACTTTTTCAGTCACAAATACCTTTATTTTTACTTCTTTAAAAATACTACAGTAATACATTGTTGTTGTGTTGTAATCAATGATATTGTCTGGTGCTGTTTGCGTTTGTTTTGACCTTTCTCGACCACCGTAGATATCTGTTATTTTTCGCTTAATGACGCCACATATGTGCGGAGAGACTTAAGTCACGTTTAACGTCCTTGTCATTAAAAGTGCTAAACTACAAGTCTGTCGTTCTTAAATCCAATGTTTTCTTTACTATTATGTTGGATCCACTATGGACTGGACTCTCACAATATTATGTCAGACTCACTCGACATCCATTGCATTCGGTCTCCCCTAGTGGAGGGGGTTACCCACATATGCGGTCCTCTCCAAGGTTTCTCATAGTCATTCACATCTACGTCCCACTGGGGTGAGTTTTTCCTTGCCCTTATGTGGGTTCTGTACCAAGGATGTCATTGTGGCTTGTGCAGCCCTTTGAGACACTTGTGATTTAGGGCTATATAAATAAACATTGATTGATTGATTGATTTTTTCTAGTATCGATAAAATCGAGATATTGCCTTTTAAATGTGTAAAAATCAATATGCATATCTGCCTAAGCACAGTACTACAACGGCTCTAGTCAGGGCGATGCACACCTGGCTTACCGAAACCGACTCCAAACCAACGATGGTGAGAGTACTGTTGGCAGATATGTCGAGAGCTTTTGATGTAATTGACCATGGGATCCTGATGCAAAACATACAGGACCTAGGACTGTGCCCATATCTGACAGCCTGGCTACATAGTTACATCTCAGGAAGGAGACAGAGAGTGGTGGCAAATGGAGCTCACAGCCCCTGGATTGAAGTTACATCTGGGGTGCCACAAGGGGATGTTGTCTCCCCATATGTCTTCCTTCTTTATATGGCCACTCAGGATGCTGTGTTTGAGGACACCCTTGATGTCGGATATGCAGACGACATCGGGCTATCGAGAGCGATCCCCATATCCAGCATCATGTCAGACACAACGATGTGCCAGGAGGCACAAAGGCTGGACGAATGGGCGGCAAATAAGAAAATGATACTCAACGGGAAAAAGTCGGTAGAACTCCGGATATGTTTTGCCCGAAATCCATCACAACCTCCTGCACTGATGTTGGGGGGACAGGAGGTCCCTGTCATGGAAACAACAAAGTACCTGGTTTACCATGTCGTAGAAACAACAAAGTACCTGGGTTACCATCTCGATCAAAACCTGACTGGAGATGTGCACATCGAGAAGGTAATAAAAACCGCCTCCAAGCGGCTGCACTACCTCACAGTCATGGCGAGACATGGACTACCTGCAGACGACCTTGTTACCATCTACACCACTCTCATCAGGTCGTGTCTGGAATATAGCTCAGTGCTCTTAGTGGGCTGCTCCAAAAAACAACAGGCAGAGCTAGAGCGAGTCCAGAAACGTGCCTGTAAAATCATTATGAGGAGAGCTGGAAACATCTCACAACCCCTACCATCACTCCAGAGCAGGAGAGAGGAGGCTGCAGTGAAGCTGGTCAGGGATATGCATGATGAGCAACACCCTCTGCATGACCTGCTACCTCCAACATGAGGCAGCCGCACTGTCAGGACATTGAGGAACCAACATAAGCTGGCTGAACCCGAGCCCAAAGCCAAGACAAAGAGACTTAAAAACTCTACCCTGCATACTGTAATTAAACTGTATAATGATACTATCTAATTAAATAAGTAATACAGTCATATACCAGAATGCTAATAGTTTCCATGCTGCTGTTGCCCTGAAAATGTTTATTTATTTTTTTTATTTTTTTATTTTTAATTTTTTAGTTTTATATGAAATACTGTCTGTTCTTTTATTTTTTTTAATTTGTGTTTGTTTGATTTTCATTGTAAAGTTCAGCTGTTTTTTCAGTGGGGCCCTGGCTCCACTGCAAGCATGAATTAATAAAGTCAAGTCAAGTCAAGTCAAGTAAATCGATGTTGTATCGATACCTATTAGGGTTGTACGGTATACCGGTATTAGTATAGTACCACGATACTAATGAATCATATTCGGTACTATACCGCCTCTAAAAAGTACCGCTTGTCCCTCATAATTTTTGACAAAATAATATAATGATAATCTGTGTGGAGTTTGCATGTTCTCCCCGTGACTGCGTGGGTTCCCTCCGGGTACTCCGGCTTCCTCCCACCTCCAAAGACATGCACCTGGGGATAAGTTGATTGGCAACACTAAATTGGCCCTAGTGTGTGGATGTGAGTGTGAATGTTGTCTGTCTATCTGTGTTGGCCCTGCGATGAGGTGGCGACTTGTCCTGGGTGTACACCGCCTTCCGCCCGATTGTAGCTGAGATAGGCTCCAGCGCCCCCCGCGACCCCAAAGGGAATAAGCGGTAGAAAATGGATGGATGGATGGACACAATATAATAATAACTGGGATTTATATAGCGCTTTTCTAAGTACCCAAAGTCGCTTTACATGTAGAACCCATCAAACATTCACACCTGGTGGTGGTAAGCTACTTTCATAGCCACAGCTGCCCTGGGGTAGACTGACGGAAGCGTGGCTGCAATTTGCGCCAACGGCCCTTCCGACCACCACCTATCATTCATCATTCAATTCACCGGTGTGAGTGGCACCGGGGGCAAAGGGTGAAGTGTCCCGCCCAAAGACACAACGGCAGCGATTTTTGGATGGTAAGAGGCGGGGAGCGAACCTGCAACCCTCAGGTTTCTGGCAAGGTTGCTCTACCCACTACGCCATACCGCCCCTATGTTAATATGTTACTGCATACGTCAGCAGACTAATTAGGAGCCTTTGTTTGCTTACTTACTAATAAAAGACAAGTTGTCTCGTATGTTTACTATTTTATTTATGGATAAACTTGTAATAAGAAACATAAGTTTAATGTACCGTAAGATTTTTTGTTCAAATAAAGCCAATAATGGCATTTTTGTGGTCCCCTTTATTTAGAAAAGTACCGAAAAGTATTGAAATACATTTGGTACCGGTACCAATATACAAATATTTGTATCGGGACAACACTAATACCTATCTTCCGGAAGGCCAATTTGCCGAGCACAGATCGATATCCTTGAAATTTCAAAATATAAATTGACCTATGCGTATATTGTTACATCCCTACAGAATAATCCATCATAAAACCAAATCAATAATTACCTATTTGTTATTTCCACACCGTGTCACATTCAGCATATGCACAAGTCGTGGTTTAACCAAACAGCATTTATATCCACTCAACGGGATTTTGAATGTGAAAACGAGTCATTTCATTCTCCCTTCTTTGTAGCCTAAGCATGCAGAATTATGCATGCGGAGAATTAACGAATAGATTCTCCTGAGAAGGCTTTGTATTTTTATTTTCCATCAGCATTTGAACGGGCTTGGCCGGTATTGTGCTTGATGAATTATTCATGACATGTATGTGAATTATAGGGGATACTTATGATCATTGAATAAAGGTGAAGGACCTTCAGCGAGATTGTATCTGATATGAGGGGAGGAACAACTACCTTCTTTAGTGCAGCTTGCATATCGAAACGGCCATTTATGATATTCACATTCTCTGCTCAGCTCACCTCGATGTGGAATGCTATAAAACCCTTCATCCATACTGCTGTTCGCTGTTCGCTGTTCCCTGTCTTGGTCATTTTTAAAAAACACAGTAGCAGCCGTACTGTACGAGAAGGAGAAAAACAGTGCTGTATTGTTCCAGCTTTGTTCTACAGCACATCACAAGCCAAAGCTCCCAATCAATACCAACACGGGCTGCTCTATAGAAGCATCTGCTAGTTACAGGTAGGGTTAAGACGGCAGACACAGATTGGGGCAGGGGGACGAAGAGCAGCTTCTCAGGGGAATGTTGACAAATCCCCCCGATATTGATTAGAGATGGGGGTGTCTGGACACATGTGTCCAAACTGATCTCTTTAAAGCTTTGAGGGATGCGAGCGCCAGAGAAAGCTGGATGTTATTATTAAACAATGTGACAAAGACATATGTAGCTTGAAGATAAAGTGTATTCTAAGTCTCTCGGACTATACTGTACACGCCAATATGCAGCCTTGGGTGACTGATTGCCTACGGACACGTTACGTGTTTGTGTGTGTGTGTGTGTGCGCGCATGTGTTTGTGTGTGTGTGTGTTTTACCAACAGGATGCAAATTTGTTTGTATTGACATAGTAAAGGAAACTGCATGCTCGTCAGCAATACTGGACAAGACAATCCATCACTGCCGCACAACCCGGATGTTCTCTCCAAGATACACACACAGATGTACACACAGACACTAATACACACACACACACACATGCACAGACACACACACACACACACACACACACAGATCTTAAATAAAGATCAACACGTAGATTGCTTGAAGGATTGCGTTATGGTCACATGAGCAAGTAGAAGGAGTAAGTGGGGATGTTGTACAGGCATACTTGCCAACCTTGAGACCTCCGATTTCGGGAGATGGGGGTGGCGTGGTCGGGGGTGGGGCGGGGGCGTGGTTGGGGCGTGGCTAAGAGGGGAGGGGTATATTTACAAGTAGAATTCACCAAGTCAAGTATTTCATATATATATATATATATGAAATACTTGACTTTCAGTGAATTCTAGCTATATATATATATATTTATTTAATTATATATATATATATATATATATAAATAAAATAAATACTTGAATTTCAGTGTTCATCTATTTACACATATACACACACATAACACTCATCTACTCATTGTTGAGTTAAGGGTTGAATTGTCCATTCTTGTTCTATTCTCTGTCATTATTTTTCTAACCATGCTGAACACCCTCTCTGATGTGATGCATTGCTGTGTGGCACGCACAAAAGGGCTTTCATCAAATGCACGAGAGTCTGGAATCTTCCATCTCTCCCTAGCATGGCCCAAAACCGGTCAATCTTTGCTTCCTGAGGAAGATCTTCACTGCCAAGCACTTGGTAGTCCACTACTTCTTCCCGGAGGCTATCCAGGTCCAATCGCAGCTGCGGCTTGGAACTTACAAGCGTATTTCTTCATCTTACTCGTCGTCGACGTCGCCACGGCCGTATCTTCCTCGTTCTTCTGCTTCGTCTCCTTGTTGTGTGCGCAGTTGTGCACTGCACTCTCTAAAAGCCCTAGATCAGTGGTTCTTAACCTGGGTTCGATCGAACCCTAGGGGTTCGGTGAGTCGGCCTCAGGGGTTCGGCGGAGCCTCCGCCACGGAGGTATAGACACATCCAAATTATCGTGTAAATAAAAACTTCTCCCTATCAGCGTATTATGGATACCCCCAAACAATGTTCCCTTTAATTTTCCATCTGATTTGCAGGTTTTTTGATTGATTGATTGATTGATTGAAACTTTTACTAGCAGATTGCAAAGGAGAATACATTTTATGAAACAGTACAGTTTACACAGTACAGTACATATTCCGTACAATTGACCACTAAATGGTAACACCCGAATTAGTTTTTCAACTTGTTTAAGTCGGGGTCCACGTTAATCAATTCATGGTAATGCGTGTAAGGTGTGTAATTTGTTGTGAGTTCATGCACTGTGATGGTTTTATTCTTTAAACAAGGTGATGTTCATTCACGGTTCATTTTGAGCACCAGTAAAAAAAACATATAACTTTTTCTTGAATTTGAAAAAAGAATTTTTTTTATTTTTCACTAAAGAAGGGTTCGGTGAATGCGCATATGAAACTGGTGGGGTTTGGTACCTCCAACAAGGTTAAGAACCACTGTCCGAGATGTTATTGTCACATATGCATGTACAGTAGATGACAGTATTGCCCTGTTTAAGAGTGTCACAACATTGCTGTTTACGGCAGACGAACTGCTTTACGGTAGACGGAAACGTGACTGCTGTTGTTGTGTGTTGTTACCGCGCTGGGAGGACGTTAATGAAACTGACTAACAATAAACCCACATAAGAAACCAAGAACTCGCCCTCGATCATTCTGCAGTTATAGCGTCATTGGGCAGGCACGCTGTTTATATTGTGGGAAAGCGGACGTGAAAACAGGCTCACTCAGGTCCGCCTGAATTTCGGGAGATTTTCGGGAGAACATTTGTCCCGGGAGGTTTTCGGGAGAGGCGCTGAATTTCGGGAGTCTCCCGGAAAATCCGGGAGGGTTGGCAAGTATGTGTACAGGGGCCCCGAGCACAGCGGGGTCCCTGGGGTTTTGTAAAGTTTAAAGTTGTTTATTCCTTAGACTTAGACTTAGAACATAATTTCGGTGCATTAGCTCGTTGTATAGCAGGATAAAAGAGCAATAAGGTGCAGATATAAATAAATAGATTACTGTACAGATAAATATATTGCACTTTTGCATATAGATGTATGTTGTATTGTCTTTATATTCCAGAGAGTTAATCCATTTTTGGGGGGAATTAAGGGAATTATTATGATGCGTTCGAGAGTTTTATGGCCTGAGGGAAGAAGCTGTTACAGATCTGCTAAGGAGGCTGCGGAACCTCTTTCTAGAGTCCAGCAGTGAAAACAGTCCTTGGTGGGGGTGGGAGGAGTCTCTGCAGATTTTCTGAGCCCTGGTCAGGCAACGGCTTTTTGCGATTTCCTGGATAGGAGGACGAGGAGCCCTGATGATCTTTTCCGCCGTCCTCACCACTCGCTGCAGAGACTTCCAATCTGAAGCATTGCAGGCTCCAGTCCAAACAGAGATGCTGTTGTTCAGTAGGCTCTCTATAGTGCCTCTGTAGAATGTGGTGAGTCATTTTTTAAACATGTAATTTGTTAAAAAAAAATATATGTCAGAAATATTAATTTAAAATTAATATAGCCGTGAAAGTTCAATAATAATTAATAACAACTAATAACCTCTAAGAACTATACAAGCTATTAAAAATACAAAAGGGTTTGTTCCACTTGGATAGCGTCAAACCTAGATTCCAACACTTCACTCAATACGGACGTCATAACGTCATCAAAGCTCAACATTAAGCATTCACACAAAGCACCGACATTTCCAAGGTGATAGTAGGAAGGTAGAAATTAGGGCTGTCAAACAATGAAAATATTAAATTACTAGTAACCACATTTTGTTTATAGTAAATTCAAAATTAATTGCGATCAATTGCAAATAGGTGTACTTTTTTCATAATTAATAACTGTACCCTGGACAAATAATTTTCACATTTTTAATAACATGACTGGACAATTAGTTTTAATTAGAGATGTCCGATAATGGCTTTTTTGCCGATATGCGATATTCCGATATTGTCCAACTCTTAATTACCGATTCCGATATCAACCGATACCGATATATACAGTCGTGGAATTAACACATTATTATGCCTAATTTTGTTGTGATGCCCCGCTGGATGCATTAAACAATGTGACAAGGTTTTCCAAAATAAATCAACTCAAGTTATGGAAAAAAAGTGCCAACATGGCACTGCCATATTTATTATTGAAGTCACAAAGTGCATTATTTTTTTAACATGCCTCAAAACAGCAGCTTGGAATTTGGGACATGCTCTCCCTGAGAGAGCATGAGGAGGTTGAGGTGGGTGGGGTTGGGGGGGGGGGGGGGTGGTATGGGGGGGGGGGTGCAGCACTAACTCTTCCGGGACGCTACAAGTTGTGTGTGGGGGGGGGGGGGGGGGGGGAGGTTTGGTGGTAGCGGGGGTGTATTTTGTAGCGCCCCGGAAGAGTTAGTGCTGCAATGGATTCTGTTGTGTTCATGTTGAGTAACGGTGCGGATGTTCTCCCGAAATGTGTTTGTCATTCTTGTTTGGTGTGGATTCACAGTGTGGCGTATATTTCTAACAGTGTTAAAGTTTTTTATACTGGCACCCTCAGTGTAACCTGTATCGCTGTTGATGAAGTATGCGTTGCATTCACTCGTGTGTGCGTACAGAAGCCGCACATATCTTGTGACTGGGTCTGAACGATGTTAGAATGGATGAAAAGCGGACGTGACGATAGCTCGTAGAGTACGTTAAAGGCAGTGCATTTAAGGCACGCCCCCAAGACTGTGGTCCGGGTGGATGAGATATAATGACTGATGAACACCTTCATTCGATAATGAAGGTTGCCTCAGCTCAAAGCCTGAGCCCCGACATTAATGAACTAGCATCCAAGAAAAGATGCCAGGTATCTGGCTTGGGCACATCAGTGTGTTGCAAACTGAGCAGTTTAAAGTCCTGAATGGTTGGTTTATTCATTGTTATTTTATTTTAAAATTTATTAGCCTGTGGAAAAAGTTAATGTTGATGTTTACCTCAGAAGACTGCAAATAGAAAAGAGGCATTCAATTTTTATTTAAATTGTATTTGATATGCCATTGATAATTTTTTTTAATTATTATTATTATTATTTGAAACTCGATTTTGTATGTCACTATAAAGTTATATAGGCCTTGCTTGTTCAATATTCAATGCAAAACTTGTTTGGGTACCTATTAAAAGGTTAATTTGTTCAACCTTGGCCCGCGGCTTTGTTCAGTTTTACATTTTGGCCCACTCTGCATTTGAGTTTGACACCCCTGATCTAGATCAATTCGAGATATGTTAATCCCATCTTTTAAAATGTCTAAAACCTATTTCATGTTTTTACATGTGTTTTAAAAAGCTGGTTACAACCAAATCCATGTAACAATTATTTTTTTTAGTACATGTAAACATTCCAAGTGTGTGTGTGTGTATGGGGCGGCGACATTGACATCAGGGTGCGATGAGGCGCCCTTTAGGAGTCTTGTGTATAGGGGCCCAGAATTTTATGCTGCGCCTTTGGTCACATGTAGGATAGTGAAAACTTGAATGTTCTTCATATCAGTAACCCACTGTAAGACCATAGAGCTAGAACATCTGCATCAACAAGTAGATTTAAATACAAGAAATGTCAAAGTCAGTAAGTAAATATCATATGCTATCACATATTCGACAATAAAGATCATCTATAAAGCGTGCTGTAACTGAACATCAGTTGGCATTCCTTTGAGCTGGACTCATGCAGTGACCACATCTGACCATTTGGGGGCAATCCATATCTTTTCTAAACAAAACATTATATACTGTATGTGTGCCTGTGTTTGTATTATTAAGCAAGCTGACAATTTGCTTACAGGTTGTCAAAACAAAGGAGTTCAATACTATTTAGTGATATTAATAAAAACAAAAATAAACAAACAAAAAAATAATGATTCGTTTAACAGGTCAAAAAATAATGTATTCTAAAAAACTAGGTATAATGGACATAATATTATGCACTTCAGTTAGCGGCACATGTTATTCTAATAGATCCCTCTGGTGATCTCAGTGGTGTTTTATGGCCATGTATTGATCGTGCGATTAGCAACCCAGCAGGGTCCACCAACCTCATGTTCAGTTGAAAGTAATGGTTATTGAGTGAGCTGTCAATGGTAACGAAGGACTCTGACCAGAGGAACATGGGGGATGGTAGTTATTGGGGAGCAGGTAGCCATTGTGACCTTCACTTCTCTCGTGTGCGGCACCTCAAGGTTTGATAAGACAAGCCAGCAACTACAACAATGACGACAACACCACCAACACTAGTGACGTGCGGTGAGGTTCATGGCTGGTGAGGCACTGACTTCATCACAGTCAGATTTACAAACATATGAACCCTAAAGAGTATCTTATTCACCATTTGATTGGCAGCAGTTAACGGGTTATGTTTAAAAGCTCATACCAGCATTCTTCCCCGCTTGGCACTCAGCATCAAGGGTTGGAATTGGGGTTAAATCACCAAAAATTATTCCCGGGCGCGACGCCGCTGTTGCCTACTGCTCCCCTCACCTCCCAGGGGGTGATCAAGGGGATGAGTCAAATGCAGAGGACAAATGTCATTACACCTAGTGTGTGTGTGACAATCATTGGTACTTTAACTCAACTTTAACTTTACACATACAAACTGTAGCACACAAAAAAGCACATTTAATAAAAAAAACGTTATTATGGTGTTACCTTTACTTATAAATGAAGTCCATGCGCCACTGCTGTGCTGGAAGAACGCACCCCCTGACGGGAGTGTTATATCAACTAAAGCCCTCACTTAAACCTTCCACGTGCAAGATTGAATCTATTTACAAAAGTGTAACCGAGGGTTTATAAATGTCGCCTATACTGTATGAAACTACAACATAACAAACACGGAGGCTCCAGTTTACACGAGGACCACTTTATTTCCCTTCTTTCAAAAACCTCCGCTCCACTCGAACGTGTCATCACTTCCGCTCTTAGCGCCTTCAAAATAAGAACTCAAGGCATATACTGTATAACAGCGCATAACAGGAACTTAACATCACAAAGAGGAAAGCCCATAAAAATAGGTTATAAAAAACTTATTTAATAAGAAGCCAAAAAGTGCAAAAACAATAATGTTCGTGTTGGAGGAGTTGTGAATTAGGTACACCTGCAGTCTGCAGGTGTACCTAATGTTGTGGCCATACAGTCATTCACAACTCCTCCAACACGAACATTATTGTTTTTGCACTTTTTGGCTTCTTATGAAATAACTTTTTTAAATAGATTCAATCTTGCACATGGAAAGTTTAACTGTGGGCTTTAGTTGATATAACACTCCCGTCAGGTGGTGCATTCTACGGCGGAGGTGCAGGAGGCGGGATTACTGCGAGCCTCAGCCAGTGCGTCTTTTGCAGCCGTTTTATGATCGCTCAGCACAAGAAATACGTTACACACATACAGTTGTTGACAAAATATACTGTACATTATATACCTCAGCTAACTAAACTATGGAAATGTATAATATAGTTCATATAGCAATACGGTCTCACTGCACAGCAGGCCAGCAGTTAGCCGAGTCCCCAATCCATGGTGAGGCACAACGCAGTGACGTGCCTCAACTGGCTGCTGTTCACCGCACCGTCTCTTCGCAAATGTGAAAATTCAGCGATTTTAAATAAAAACAATCTAAAACTGGTGAAGTTAAATGGAAAATAACTTTATAGTATAATCACTGGATACATACAACAATTTAATAAAAATGTTTTCATTTTCCTTTTTTTTTTCTTTCCATGATGGCAGGTGAGGCGGGGCCTCACCTGCCTCTAGTGACTGCACGTCACTGACCAACACTGTCGTCCTAACTGTCTCTCTCATCTTGCAGATGACACTTTATCGTCTGTACTTGGGCATGCGTGGTGGATTTGAGGTCCAAATGACGCAATTGTGGGGTAATGCAATCATTCCACATGACCCGCAGGATGACCTCAATCATCAACAAAGGCTTAATTTGAGCAGAAGAGAAGAGAAGATGGTAACAAGCCTCCCGACCTTTTAGATGGCGTAGCGGCCCTGCGTCGAGTCCTCCTTCCAACCTCCCTTGATTTTACACTTCTTTAACATCTTGGACTGCTTTGTCATGTATGACAGGTCAGACTTTGCATATTTCTTTTCCTCTGCTTAGTGTTATTTCTGCTTCAACGCTTGTGCCTTTTCTCTTTTTGCCACTTCCTTCCTAATTGAGAATGCACTTCTGCCTCTAGGTAGGTAGGTAGCAGTGTTGGGTTAGTTACTGAAAACTAGTAACTAGTTACAGTTACTAGTTACTTTATTTCAAAAGAAACTCAGTTACTAACTCAGTTACGTACACCAAAAAGTAATACGTTACTGTGAAAAGTAACTATTTAGTTACTTCTTTTTTTCTTCTTTTTTTTTTTAAAGCTCCCATTAATGCCCTTTTAGCCTTCATTTCAGTACTGTTATTGCACTGGAGAATAATACAATCTGTTGATCAGCGCTAGGAATTTTCAAAATGGGGTCCCAGGGACCCCATCAAGTCATAAAAATGAGGTCCTACAGTAAATTTTTGGAGTGCCACTTTTTTGTAAGCCTTTTGAAAAAAAAAAGATAAACATATGCATTATCCTGTTATATCTCACATTCTATATTGTGTTTTGGAAAAAGGTTGTCATAAACGTTACTTAATTCATTAAAAAAAATAATAAAAAAAGAAAACAAATTTGTATGCATATGTAAATGTTTTCAGTTATAAACATTCATTCACTTTCTTCTTTCCTTCATGGATCTAAACTTTACCGCTGCTGGTAGTTTTTTCTATGTTTTTATTTAATAAGTTGTAGGTGTATTTATTTCAGTATAAAAGTGTAAAAAGTGTTTTGCTTCGGTCATGAAATGATGATAATGGTGTGCCAGGGCATACATACATTTTATATTTAACGCTTAAATAACTGGAGTCTACGTCAACTTCAGATCTATCCCTCATTTCAAAATGTTTTAGTTTATTTTATGTTGTTTTTTTGTTTGTTTGTTTTCCGCCCTTTTTTGTCAAACAAAACTATGTTTTTAATGGCAAACACACAAAATATGCAAAATCCATCCATCCATCCATTTTCAACTGCTTGTCTTCCACCAAAAATATTTTTCAAAGTAGAATATTTGATGTGAAGTAATCGGAACCTTGGATAGGTCAATAATTCATAATACCATTGATTTTGATTCAATATTATCTTTTGAGCAATGACAGTTTGAAAGAAATTGATTAACGTGGACCCCGACTTAAACAAGTTGAAAAACTTATTTGGGTGTTACCATTTAGTGGTCAGTTGTACGGAATATGTACTGTACTGCGCAATCTACTAATAAAAGTCTCAATCAATCAATCCACTCCCTCGCTCTCTCGCTCTCTCTGTCTCTGCCCCTCCCTCACGAAAGCTACTGCGTGTGCACAATTTGTTTTGTTTTTAACCCCTTCTTAACCCTGAACGTACATTGAAAATACACGCAACCCTAACTCAAAATGCCGGACATTTGAGGCATTTAAGAAACTACGCCCGGACAGCCCCGCAAAAGAAGACATGTCCGGGGAAAAGAGGATGCATGGTCAGTCTAGAATATCTCCATGTTAAGAAACTCGGCTTCAGCTCCACCATGATGTCTTGTTAGTAAACACAGACACGCTCCCCCTCCCCTCCCCACACCCACACCCAGACACACACACAGCGCCTCTTCTCTTGTCCCCAGGAAGAATCAGAAGGACGACACTGCAACTCTCCAATAAAACACACTCAGATCTTCTGTTTTTAGCCGATACTACATACAAAATAACGTAAAATAACGCATCATGTTGTAACGGTAACCGAGTTACTGAATATAAAAAACAACGTGTTAGATTACTAGTTATATTGGTCATTTTAAGCAGTAAAATTACTCCCTTCCTGGCTGGGCACATTGATTTCACACAGCGCATAGCAACGCTGCTACTTCCGCCAAAATCAGCAACATAGAGAGCGTGTTCTACCATTAATCAGGCAGACTTCGTAAGAGCGTTGAAGCGTTCTCATGTAACACTTAGTGCTTAAACATTACAAATAAGAACACAACAAAACTGTCAATATACGCTCTCACTGGGATGCCAACTGATGAAATGGTTGTATCTTTCAGCACACTTTGACCTGGTAGATTAAGAATAGTCCTCAGGTAAAAAATGCTGAGTGCAAGCAAGCATCTTCCTGAGTTTTGCGAGTGATGTTGTTGGGTCTAAGTTGAGAGTAGTAGTATCCATTGCTTCAGTCAATCCAGAGTTTTAGCGTAACGTGTGGAATTTTTAAGTTTGCCTGCTTTTCCGCTTGGTGCCGTGACCTTCTACTATACAGGTGGGAGGCATTCTTTATAACATGGCATTCACTTTTACAAACTCAAAGTCAAGGCGCTACAGCAGCAGCTCCAGTAGCTCGCATTACCTCTCGTTAGAGGCTGGAGGGGCAGTGTGAGTGGCTCGCTGCGTCACGACGCTTCAAAAGTAGTTCCTCTGTGTTAGCTCGTACAATAACAATGTTGCTACAGGTTGATTAATAAGCAGGTCACGGCATGTAAATGGAGCGTTGTTGGTAGTTTTTTAAAATATTTTTTAGAGGGCTTTATAGGCGGAATATATTAATTCCATTATCTGCAATATTAGCTGCCTTGTACTAGCAGTTTTTTTTTTACTGTTTAAAACACACATACACGAGAACATTTTAAATTTTTTCTCACATAAGGAATGGGGATGATTGGCTAATTCCCCAAAAAAGGGCAGTTTTCCTTTAACATGACCTTTGTCTTTATTGAAGACTTTTGTTGGCGATGAGCCTTTTAAGTCCTTTTCAATAGTATTTTCTACTTATTTCATTAAATTTTTTTGACCCAATGGTGAATTATTTTGCAGTTGTACTCAATAGAGGTAAAGCGCTCAATTCTTTATTTGGGTATTTGGGCAAATGACTAGTTTGTTACACGCAATGTTCGGCTGTAGGATGACCAAGATGGTATACGTTACGATAACCTGAGCAAAATTTTTGTGAAAATTACACTGTTGCCAACTCCTCAGTAAGAACAGGAGCTATTGGTCACTAGATGACTTCATCAACTAGTTTATATATACTACATATTTTGTATGTAGCTGTAATGAAGTTTAGTACGATTAATGTTGTAATAGTGAAAGAAAGTATGTGGAAAATGGTCATGCTGCTCTTTAAGACAGGAACACTGAGACCATAAAGTGCTGTGTGACTGCCCCGCTGCTACAGAAAGTGCTACTTGCTCAAAAAGTAGTGAAACTACCGCCATAAGTGTACGTGTATGTATGTATGTATGTATATGTGTGTAAGTGTGTGTGTGTGTGTATATCTGTATATGTTTGTATGTATATATGTATGTATGTGTCTATGTATATGCATATGTACGTATATGTTTTTATGTATGTCAATGTATGTATATGCATGTATGTATAGTTGTGTATATGTATACATATGTCTATATGTATATTCATATGTATGTATATATTTATATGTATATGTGTATATATGTATATGTACAGTATGTATGTATATATATATGTATATGTATGTATGTATGTATATATGTATATGTATGTATGTATGTATGTATATATGTATATATGGAAATGTGTATATATGTGTGTGTATATATGTATATAGATATATGTATTTATATGTGTATACATATTTTGTACATAGCTGAAATGTAGTTTAGTACGATTAGTGTTGTGATAGTGAAAGAAAGTATGTGAAAAATCCTCAATATGTCGAGACCTATAGTAAAATTACAAAGGCAGTGTTGAATTTTGACATGAAGAAACAACTAAATGGTCATGCTGCTCTTTAAGACAGGAAAACTGGGACCATAAAGTGTCATGTGACTGCCCCGCTGCTACAGAAAGCGCTACTTGTTCAAAAAGTAGTGAAGCTACCGCCATATGTGTACGTGTATGTGTATTTGTGTATGTATGTATGTATGTATGTAAGTAAATGTGTGTATAAATGTGTATGTATATGTGTGTATGCGTGTATATACAAACCCCGTTTCCATATTAGTTGGGAAATTGTGTTAGATGTAAATATAAACAGAACACAATGATTTGCAAATCATTTTCAACCCATATTCAGTTGAATATGCTACAAAGAAAACATATTTGATGTTCAAACTGATAAACTTTTTTTTTGTTGCAAATAATCATTAACTTTAGAATTTGATGCCAGCAACACGTGACAAAGAAGTTGGGAAAGGTGGCAATAAATACTGATAAAGTTGAGGAATGCTCATCAAAGACTTATTTGGAACATCCCACAGGTGTGCAGGCTAATTGGGAACAGGTGGGTACCATGATTGGGTATAAAAGTAGATTCCATGAAATGCTCAGTCATTCACAAACAAGGATGGGGCAAGGGTCACCACTTTGTCAACAAATGCGTGAGCAAATTGTTGAACAGTTTAAGAAAAACCTTTCTCAACCAGCTATTGCAAGAAATTTAGGGATTTCACCATCTACGGTCCGTAATATCATCAAAGGGTTCAGAGAATCTGGTGAAATCACTGCGAGTAAACAGCTAAGCCCGTGACCTTCAATCTCTCAGGCTGTACTGCATCAACAAGCGACATCAGTGTGTAAAGGATATCACTACATGGGCTCAGGAACACTTCAGAAAACCACTGTCAGTAACGACAGTTGGTTGCTACATCTGTAAGTGCAAGTTAAAACTATCCTATGGAAGGCAAAAACCGTTTATCAACAACACCCAGAAACGCCGTCGGCTTTGCTGGGCCTGAGCTCATCGAAGATGAAAAAATACAAAGTGAAAAAGTGTTCTGTGGTCTGACGAGTCCACATTTCAAATTGTTTTTGTAAACTGTGGACGTCGTGTCCTCCGGACCAAAGAGGAAAAGAACCATCCGGATTGTTATGGGCACAAAGTTGAAAAGCCAGCATCTGTGATGGTATGGTGGTGTATTAGTGCCCAAGACATGGGTAACTTACACACCTGTGAAGGCGCCATTAATGCTGAAAGGTACATACAGGTTTTGGAGCAACATATGTTGCCATACAAGCAACATTACCATGGACGCCCCTGCTTATTTCAGCAAGACAATGCCAAGCCACGTGTTACATCAACGTGGCTTCATAGTAAAAGAGTGTGGGTACTAGACTGGCCTGCCTCTAGTCCAGACCTGTCTCCCATTGAAAATGTGTGGCGCATTATGAAGCCTAAAATACCACAACGGAGACCCCCGGACTGTTGAACAACTTAAGCTGTACATCAAGCAAGAAGGGGAAAGAATTCCACCTGAGAAGCTTAAAAAATGTGTCTCCTCAGTTCCCAAACGTTTATTGAGTGTTGTTAAAAGGAAAGGCCATGTAACACAGTGTGAACATGCCCTTTCCCAACTACTTTGGCACGTGTTGCAGCCATGAAATTCTAAATTAATCATTATTTGCAAAAAAAAAAAAGTTTATGAGTTTGAACATCAAATATGTTGTCTTTGTAGTGCATTCAATTGAATATGGGTTGAAAAAGATTTGCAAATCATTGTATTCTGTTTATATTTACATCTAACACAATTTCCCAACTCATATGGAAACGGGGTTTATATGTCTATGTTTGTATGTATATATGTATGTGTCTATGAATATGCATATGTACGTATCTATGTATTTGTACGTATATGTATTAATGTATGTCTATGTGTATCTATGTATGTATGTATATTTGTGTATATGTATGTCTATATGTATATACATATGTATGTATATATTTATATGTATATGTGTATATATGTATATGTATGCATATATGTATGTATATATGTGTATATACATATATATATATGTGTGTATGTATGTATATGTATGTATGTATATATGTGTGTGTATATATGTATATATGTGTTTATATGTGCATACATATATATATATATATATATATATATATATATTTATATATATATATATATATATATATATATATATGTATGTGTGGGGGGAAAAAATCACAAGACTATTTCATCTCTACAGGCCTGTTTCATGAGGGGGGGGTACCCTCAATCATCAGGAGGTTTGATTGATGATTGAGGGTACCCCCCCTCATGAAACAGGCCTGTAGAGATGAAATAGTCTTGTGATTTTTTTTCCCACACATACATATATTGCGCTCTACTATGGTATCGAGCACTATTTTTTGGATAACCTTATTAAGACATATATATATATATATATATATATATATATATATATATATATATATATATATATATTGCAAGCTACTTTTTCTGTGTGGTATGTAGTGTAGCTTGCTACATTTCACTGGCGATAGCTTCCCTTGGAGCTTAGCTACATTTAATCGAGAGTAACTTTTAGCTTAGCTTACTACATTTCAATATTTCAATATAAATAAGTATAAAATAATCATAGTTGCATCTTACTAACAGATACAACTTCCCCAGAAGCATATTAGAAATTATCCAGTAACAAACGTGTCTGCAGCGATCAACTTACTTCACCACAAGCTTAGTTTAAAGAATTATTCTGACCACTCGTTGTCGCTAAAAGACCAATTACCAATTTAAATACACTGTAAGTCTGTCATAAGGTTAGTTTTTCTTGCCAAAGTAATTTCCCTTGAACAAGCCTTTTTATTAATATTCTACACTACAAAATAATAGATCAATGCACTATGATTCCAGCTAATATCGTATCGGATTAATATCGATATTGGCAAACTGTCAAGGCTCCACTATTGGAAGTGAAAAAGCTGTAACGAGACACCCTTGCTTGTCTATATTTGCCCTGTGATTGACTGGCGACAGCTCAGCTCAGACTGGGTCCCGCTCATCCGTGACCCTGATGAAGATGGATGGATGGAAGACTAAGATGGTGTGTTTCATGATCTCACGTATGTTCCTCGTTAGAAGACAGCCTCTTTAAACAGAATCTCTGTTAACAGGTCTATTAACTTTGACAGCCCTAATTAAATTAAATCAAACCACAACAGAGTTGCAAGACTGAGAATACCTTTATGCTTCTGTCAGTACATTTCTTTGATGCACACTATGGCCTGAATGGTTGTCTTCACACTTGACCAAACAAACAGAACAATCACAGCGGAATTCGTTTGAGATGAATCCAACAAGTCAGCTGACAGCACTCATGTGAACATAATGGTACAGTTGTAAATGGATGGATGGCTTACACTGGATCGATTCCCACACCGAGACAGTGGGTGTGAATGTAAGTGCGAATGGATGTCCTCCATGTTTGGCTGGCCACCAATCCAAGGTGTTATCTGCTGTAGGATAGGCTCTAGCTTCGCTGTGACCCCTGAGCAAAATACTTTAAAAACTATTAATACATCAACTTTACAGTCGTGGTCAAAAGTTGACATACACTTGTAAAGAACATAATGTCATGGCTGTCTTGAGTTTCCAATATTTTCTACAACTCTTATTTTTTTGTGATAGAGTGATTGGAGCACATACTTGTTGGTCACAAAAAACATTCATGAAGTTTGGTTCTTTTATGAATTTATTATGGGTCTACTGAAAATGTGACCAAATCTGCTGGGTCAAAAGTATACATACAGCAATGTTAATATTTGGTTACATGTCCCATGCAATAAGGTTCTTTTGGTAGCCATCCACAAGCTTCTGACAAGCTTCTGGTTGAATTTTTGACCACTCCTCTTGACAAAATTGGGTACAGTTCAGCTAAATGTGTTGGTTTTCTGACATGGACTTGTTTCTTCAGCATTATCCACACATTTAAGTCAGGACTTTGGGAAAGCCATTCTAAAACCTTACTTCTAGCCTGATTTAGCCATTCCTTTACCACTTTTGACGTGTGTTTGGGGTCATTGTATCATGATCCATCATGTTTTGTTATTTTCTGTTAGCTTTGGACTCCCTTAGTTCCTGTTTGTGCACCTCTGAGTTTGTTTTGATTTCCATGGGGATTAATTGGGTTCACCTGCCTCTGGTTAGTGGTCGGCACGCTCACCTGTTGCCGACCACTAATCTTAGAGCTATGTATTCACCTTTCTCGCCACGCTCAGTCTGGCTTCATTGTTTGCTACACGTTAACCTGTTACGTTAGTATTTATTGTCTCCTAGTCTATGCTGCCTGTGCTAAGTGGTAGCCTTAGCTTCCCGTGCGATCGGCACGTTGTTCCTTCTGCTTGTTTTCTGTTTTTGGTACATGTTTTGATTTTGAAGATTAAATCATGTTCCTACCTGCACGCCTTGTCCGGAGTGGTCCGTCTGTATCCCGGGGGAACAAACCCCGCATTAAGCTGCGACCCCCCCCCCGTCGTCACACATTGTCCTGTTGGAACACCCAACCTCCGAGCTGATAATTTTAGGTTATCCTGAAGAATTTGGAGGTAATCCTCCTTTTTCATTGTCCCGTTTGCTCTCTGTAAAGCACCATATCCATTGGCAGCAAAACAGGCCCAGAGCATAATACTACCACCACCATGTTTGATGGTAGGATTGGTGTTCCTAGGATTAAAGGCCTCACCTTTTCTCTTCCAAACATATTGCTGGGTATTGTGACCAAACAGCTAAATTTTTGTTTCATCTGACATCACATGGACAAAGATAAGACCTTCTGGAGGAAAGTTCTGTGGGTCTTGGGCGCAGTTGGGTGTTCCAACATCTTACTCAAAGACAAACCATTTGACAAAAAGGGTCTGTTAGAACCTACCGATACGGTCCATTTACTTCCTTTCCAACTCCCCACGAGACAGCTGAGCAAACAGTGACCCGTATCTGCCCATTTCCCCATGACCCCTTAAGCTGACCCCACTCCCATCAAGTCCCCATCTTGGCCCCCTGTGCTCCATCCGTTGGCCCCTCAGTTGAAACGGCCCACCTCATCAACCAAGCAAAAGGTCCTGATGCCCACCCAGGTCTTCAGTCCCTCGGTGGAAACCATGTGTGAGTTTTAGGAATTCCAAACACTTAAGTACTTGGGCAAATGGAGAAGGTTGTGCTCCAGGCAAAGAAGGTCAGCTTGTTGAGGTACCGACAAGACAAAGATTCTTCTCTCTCTGCTAATTGCACCCACACATCTGCGTTTTAGACTTTCACTTTTTTGTGGTGTTTTAGCGTGTTTTGCAATGGCTCAATAGTGGGACGAGCATATGTGAACTCATACATTGACTCAATATGGCTGTTTTTCTATTCTCTTAATACATTTATTAGGTTGTTTCCCAATTGTATGCATCCATATTGCTGATACAACATATTTTCACTCTAAGGTTGATAAATGTGGCTTTTAGAGAAACATGAATACCGTCCTCCACATAACATGATCTTCTTTCCTCCCACAGATCACAACTCCTTGAGTATCACAACACGTGAATTAGTGATGTGCGATACCACTGATTTTCTTCCCGATCCGAAACCGAGTAAAATTCAGGCTAGTATATGCGATTCCGATCCGATACAGATACCGACCGAGACGTTGTGCCAATATAGCTAATTTGTCAAGTAACATTTATAATGTAGTCTATTTTAAGTGTTGCTGCTCTTCAAACAATATAAAATCACAGGGTGCAACAAATGAAGGCGTTGCTCCGCACTAGGCGCGTTATTTATATTCAACCCCATACAGTATCGTGTCTCCAAACAGCTGTCAATAAAACGCTATGTACACTTGCTGTTTTATAATACTGAGTCACTCATATTAATAAAGAGTCATTTTCTTAAATGAACAAAGGACAGCTTGAATGACTGAGCACAGCCAAGTGTGCCGCTGTGCTTGCGCATTACGTACTTATCTCGCAAGAAAAAGTGGTTCCCGCCAATCACGTTTTATTTATACAAGATCTCATTCATTTAAATACTTCACACTGTTTTTCTGTTGATGATGTACATCATCTCAAATAACTAAAGTATCAAAAGTACCGATATTTTGATTTCAGAATGGATATTACGGTATTACCGTTTGGTGTCGGCGGTAGCGACATTTCAGTATCGATTCGCACATCACTAGTGTAAAGCAGTGATTCGCAACTGATGAGTAGCGACCCAAAAGTGCTTTTTCTTTTAGTGTTTAGAATGTTGTGAAAATAATCCTACACTTTTATTCTGAAGGGTTTAGGGATAAGGTCCTGCTGAGTCGTGCTATCTGAAACCCGTCGTTTTTTTTGTTGTTGTTGTTGTTTTTTAGGAATCTACGGCTATTAAGATGTTAAAAGTGCCCGTCCTGTTTCTTGTTGAGCCCTATAAAATGTTTGCCTGCAAGTATTGTATTACTATTATATATCGGATGTTTAAGTGAAGTGCTGTCTATATAAATGTTGCATTTAGAGGTGTTCAAAATTAAAAAAAATAAATAAAATAGCTAATGCTAATTGCTAATGTATATATGTGATTTTCCAATGTAAATTAGCCTCAAGCCAATGCATATGTTTAAATTAATTTTGGTTCAGGTGAACGTCACAGAGGATAACAAATATTTGTATCTTTTGTTATAATTGACATGCTTTATTTGTGTATGTTCAGTTGTACAGTGCTTCAGAGTAAAGGTTCTGAAATAGAACTCAACTGTGCAATGCTTATTTATTTACCTATATGTATATGGCAGCTAAATATACATTTCAAGACCATTTTTTTACTATTTTTTATTTTGTTTTTATTTGTTTCCATTGTTTTTTTTTAAATGCACAAAATAGGATTGCACACAATTTACTCTGTACGATGACAAAGACCATTCTGATTCTGATTCTGATTGAGAACCTGCTCTCTGACTGCGAAACCAGCAAATAAAGACCAAACGTTAGTGAGAGCAGAATAGACAACTTTTACAAACACTTCAAAAAAAATGTGATACTCCTGAAATATTCATTCAACCTGTTTAGTTCTGCTAAAGTGTAGTTTTATCAAATTCAAACTGCGCTGTCTTTTTATTACATACAAGACATTACACACATTTGAGTTAAACACAATTTCCACAATTTTGGTCTCCAATTGTCATTAAGGGGTGACGGTGGAGTCCTTCAACCAAACCAGAATATGCCCTGTTATTACTGTAGAGTTACATCCAGAAGTACTTGAGCAGTGACAGTATTTGAATATTTACACAAATGATACATTACCATAATTAAAACAATGGAATTTTAATAATTTTGTGATCAAAATGCAGACCTTCATACCTTCACATGATTTGAGAAGTTGTGGATGACCTGAAGTATATTTTTAAATTAGTGCTGTCACACAATTTATTTTTTAAATAAGATTAATCCCACTTTTGATCAATCATGTTTAGTTGCACTTAATTACTTTCTTGCAAACTGTAAATCAACTTTAAAAAAGACCCCCGTATTTTGACGGAAGTGCAATTTTATTTTGAAAATGTCATTGTGGAGGGGGGCGTGGTCGGCGCGCCTCCTGCGGGAAGGGAGTGTGTATGGCCCGACTTCAAAGCCCAGCTGGTAGGTGAGTAGATTGCCCAGCTGGGGCTGGCTATCTAATCACCTGTCTCCTTTATCAGCAGCGTCCGAGGCCATGAAGAGGAGGCGCTTATGAGAGCAGACAAAAACCCACACGAGCTGGCGACACAGCCCTGAACAATATAAAATATAAAAATAAAGACTTGCTCAACCCTCTATCCCGGGCTCACGAAGGTTCTGTCGGTCCCAGGAGAACCCACCACGCAGGAGACTTTCACAGTCATGAACGAACATTTTTAAAATGTTGGACTCATTCATTTACCTAAAATTCTAATTTCTAGTTAGTACCGTCAATGTTTGTTTCCTCACTCCTCATCTTTGCAACGTCGTATGCAGTGACCTGATCACTGACACTGCCAGTTAAGGTAAAGGAACATGTGCCGACAAAACAAATTGCGTAATTGATCTGTCGCATGATTTTTTTTTTGTTTTTTTTGTAATTAATTGCATGAGTTTGCATAACATTTTTTGTAACATTTTTGTAACATTTTCTACTTTATTTTGATATACATTTATAGATTTTATATTTTATACTATGTTATATTTATATTCATGAATATTGATATTTATGAATTGTAACTGTTTTATTTTTAATTGATGTTTTTATTTATTGCCATGACAACCAGCCATCATTAGTGCTAACACGCTATCCAATCTAATTTCACCAGAAGGCATCTGCGATAAACACATGGAATAATTTGTATGCATCTAATCCCATCGTTCCAAACAAAGTAGAAGTAGAAGTCGCTCCCAGCATACCAACTCGAAGAGTCTGTCCCCTGTGTGTGATGCCACACCAAGGGGTCTAATTAATACACCACAATGTGCATCCATATGGCTCAGCTTCAATAAATAAAATGAGTGTTGAGGCGGGTTGAAGAACAAAAAACATAGAATGGGATGGCTTGGAATTGCTAGTTGACCTCGGGCACGGGCTATAGTTTCTTTATTGATGGTGAGGAATGATATTGTTGCACGAGCTGTTTCCCTCTGACTGTTCTGGGCAATGACATAGGAAGCCAACCTTTGCACTAAGCAGCGTGACGACGAGCAAAATAAGCGGAAAAGGCGAAACAATTAAATGTTCTGGATAATCAAATCTACCGATTCTTTCCATCCTTCTTGTAAAAAACCCCCCAAAAAACAAAGCAAGATGCAAACACTCGCTCATTCTAATGAACCCGAGCCAAACTAATTCATTTTGGAGTACATCACAGAGCAAAGGTGTCAAACAAAATGTGGCCCGCTGGAAAGGACACATTTTTTTCTTGCTAAATGTATTTGTTCTTTTAATTTTGACAGAAAAAAAAATCTCTTTCACTCTCAATTTCAATCAGAGATTTATATATTACTTAAGATTGCACTTTACAAAGCAAATGAGAAAAACAGAACAGAAACGTAGTTGTGGGGGGAAGTGTAGCCAGCACTGCCTGCAGGCGCAAAAGTCACCGCCGCTGTCCATGGTGCTGAGGACGAGCACCATCGAGCAGGGGCGGGGCATGTGCTGACGGCGAGACACAGTTGGCAGGTGATTAGATTTCACAGGTGGTACGTGTTGTTAATCTTATCATCTGTTGTCTTTAACAGTGAGCGGCCGGGTGCAGGAGGGAAAGGAGAAACTTGGAGACAAACATCTGAAAAGATTGTTGTGTTGTTGGAAGAGCATTAAAAACTTTGTTAAAACGGCACGCCTGGTTCCTGCGATGTGTAACAGTGGAACGAATAGGAAGCGACTTCCACAGAAGTACTAAAATAAAGGAAAACCAAACATTTATGAAAGCAACAGTATTAATAATAACATCAATAAAAGTTGTTTAATATTCTTAAACAAAAAAATTATTAGAAAAAATAACATATATATATAAATATATATATATACTGTATATTCATATTAGGGATGTCCCGATCCGATATTTGGATCGGATCGTCCGCCGATATTCGCAAAAAAATGCGTATCGGCAAGGCATGGGAAAATGCCGATCCAGATCCAGTTTAAAAAAAAACTCCGGTCCGTGTTTTCCAACGCACCGATTTAAATAATACATTCCACTTTTCTGCTGTTCCCTAAGCTCCGTTCCGCATTTTCCAGCATACCTTCAGCACATCCACAGGTCTGTGGATTCTAACGCAGTTACTTTTAGCTGCTGGCCAGGGCCGGCCCGTGGCATAGGCCGTATAGGCAAATGCTAAGGGCGCCGTCCATCAGGGGGCGCCACGCCAGTGCCACAACTGTTGGAGAAAAAAAAAAAAATTTGGTACTATTACTTCTAAATACAAAAAATAATCCCACGTTAATTAAAATGCAAAGTAAAGCCTATATAATAGAAATATTATTTGTTACGGTGCGCCCCCTCCCTTCCCGTATCATGACTCTTTTTGGACGTCACCACATCAAAAAATCAACACAAGATGTCAAAACGGCCAAAACTGTCAGGTGCCCAGGGAAGAAAAAAGAGAAAAGAAGAGGAGGAGAAACGAGAAAAAGACAGAGGTAGCAGGTAGGTAACGTTAGCCTACATGAAATTATTTGTCTGTTACAGAATGTGATAGTAACCTGGCTTTTTAATATGGGCTTTTTAAACATAAGATCATTGTCTCCCAAAACGTTATTAGTTAATGAGGTCATTAGAGACAACAATCTTAACGTCATTGGTCTTAGCGAAACCTGGCTCAAACCAGACGAATTTTTTGCGCTAAATGAGGCATCTCCTCCTAACTATACGAATGCGCATATTGCCCGTCCCCTTAAAAGGGGTGGGGGGGTCGCACTAATATACAATGAAAACTTTAACCTTACCCCTAACCTAAATAATAAATACAAATCGTTTGAGGTGCTTACTATGAGGTCTGTCGCACCGCTGCCTCTCGATATGGCTGTTATCTACCGCCCCCCAGGGCCCTACTCGGACTTTATTAATGAATTCTCAGAGTTCGTTGCTGATCTAGTGACGTACGCAGACAATAATGGGGGACTTTAATATCCATATGAATACCCCATCGGACCCTCAGTGCATGGCGCTCCAGACTATAATTGATAGCTGTGGTCTTACACAAATAATAAATGAACCTACGCATCGCAACGGCAATACGATAGATCTAGTGCTGGTCAGGGGTGTCACCACCTCCAAAGTTATGGTACTCCCGTATACTAAAGTAATGTCCGATCATTACCTTATAAAATTCGAAGTTCTGACTCATTGTCAACAAACTAATAATAATAATAACTGCTATAGCAGCCGCAACATTAATGCCGCCACAACGATGACTCTCGCTGACCTACTGCCATCGGTAATGGCACCATTCCCAAATTATGTCGGCTCTATTGATAACCTCACTAACAACTTTGACAATGCCCTGCGCAAAACCATTGATAGTATAGCACCGCTAAAACAAAAAAGGGCCCCTAAAAGGCGCACCCCATGGTTTACAGAGGAAACCAGAGCTCATAAATTATCATGTAGAAAGTTGGAACGCAAATGGCGCGCGACCAAGCTTGAGGTTTTCCATCAAACATGGAGTGATAGTCTAATATCGTATAAACGCATGCTTACCTTAGCTAAAGCTAAATATTACTCAAATCTCATCCGCCTCAACAAAAACGACCCTAAATTTTTGTTTAGTACAGTAGCATCGCTAACCCAACAAGGGACTCCTCCCAATAGCTCCACCCACTCGGCAGATGACTTTATGAATTTCTTTAATAAGAAAATTGAACTCATTAGAAAGGAGATTAAAGACAACGCATCCCAGCTACAACTGAGTTCTATGAACACAGATACAACTGTATCTACGACGGATACTGCAATACAAAATAGTCTCTCTCTTTTTGATGAAATAACATTAGAGGAACTATTACAGCGTGTAAGTGGGATAAAACAAACAACATGTTTACTTGACCCACTTCCTGGGAAACTTATCAAGGAGCTTTTTGTATTATTAGGTCCATCAGTGCTAAATATTATAAACTTATCACTTTCCTCTGGCACTGTTCCCCTAGCATTCAAGAAAGCGGTTATTCATCCTCTGCTCAAAAGACCTAACCTTGATCCTGACCTCATGGTAAACTACCGACCGGTGTCCCACCTTCCCTTTATTTCGAAAATCCTCGAAAAAATTGTCGCACAGCAGCTAAATGAACACTTAGTGTCTAACAATCTCTGTGAACCTTTTCAATCCGGTTTCAGGGCAAATCACTCTACGGAGACAGCCCTCGCAAAAATGACTAATGATCTACTGCTAACGATGGATTCTGATGCGTCATCTATGTTGCTGCTTCTTGATCTTAGCGCTGCTTTCGATACCGTCGATCATAATATTTTATTAGAGCGTATCAAAACACGTATTGGTATGTCAGACTTAGCTTTGTCGTGGTTTAACTCTTATCTTACTGACAGGATGCAATGCGTCTCCCATAATAATGTGACCTCGGACTATGTTAAGGTAACGTGCGGAGTTCCTCAGGGTTCGGTTCTTGGCCCTGCACTCTTTAGTATTTACATGCTGCCGCTAGGCGACATCATACGCAAATACGGTGTTAGCTTTCATTGCTATGCTGATGACACCCAACTCTACATGCCCCTAAAGCTGACCAACACGCCGGATTGTAGTCAGCTGGAGGCGTGTCTTAATGAAATTAAACAATGGATGTCCGCTAACTTCTTGCAACTCAACGCCAAGAAAACGGAAATGCTGATTATCGGTCCTGCTAAACACCGACATTTATTTAATAATACCACCTTAACATTTGACAACCAAACAATTACACAAGGCGAATCAGTAAAGAATCTGGGTATTATCTTCGACCCAACTCTCTCCTTTGAGTCACACATTAAGAGTGTTACTAAAACGGCCTTCTTTCATCTCCGTAATATCGCTAAAATTTGTTCTATTTTATCCACTAGCGACGCTGAGATCATTATTCATGCGTTCGTTACGTCTCGTCTCGACTACTGTAACGTATTATTTTCGGGTCTCCCTATGTCTAGCATTAAAAAATTACAGTTGGTACAAAATGCGGCTGCTAGACTTTTGACAAGAACAAGAAAGTTTGATCATATTACGCCTATACTGGCTCACCTGCACTGGCTTCCTGTGCACTTAAGATGTGACTTTAAGGTTTTACTACTTACGTATAAAATACTACACGGTCTAGCTCCGTCCTATCTTGTCGATTGTATTGTACCATATGTCCCGGCAAGAAATCTGCGTTCAAAGAACTCCGGCTTATTAGTGATTCCCAGAGCCCAAAAAAAGTCTGCGGGCTATAGAGCATTTTCTATTCGGGCTCCAGTACTATGGAATGCCCTCCCGGTAACAATTAGAAATGCTACCTCAGTAGAAGCATTTAAGTCCCATCTTAAAACTCATTTGTATACTCTAGCCTTTAAATAGCCCCCCTGTTAGACCAGTTGATCTGCCGTTTCTTTTCTTTTCTCCTCTGCTCCCCTTTTCCTTGAGGGTGGGGGGCACAGGTCCGGTGGCCATGGATGAAGTGCTGGCTGTCCAGAGTCGGGACCCGGGGTGGACCGCTCGCCTGTGCATCGGCAGGGAACATCTCTGCGCTGCTGACCCGTCTCCGCTCGAGATGGTGTCCTGCTGGCCCCACTATGGACTGGACTCTTACTATTATGTTGGATCCACTATGGACTGGACTCTCACAATATTATGTCAGACCCACTCGACATCCATTGCTTTCGGTCTCCCCTAGAGGGGGGGGGTTACCCACATATGCGGTCCTCTCCAAGGTTTCTCATAGTCATTCACATCGACGTCCCACTGGGGTGAGTTTTTCCTTGCCCGTATGTGGGCTTTGTACCGAGGATGTCGTTGTGGCTTGTGCAGCCCTTTGAGACACTTGTGATTTAGGGCTATATAAATAAAGATTGATTGATTGATTGATTTTTAGCATTAAGCTAATGTTACATGATTCGGCAATTGCTAATCAATAAATAGCTAGTTCTGTTTTAACGTCGGGTTAATTGTGGAGGGGGCTAAATTGTTATGGAAAATAATAATGTAACGTTAGGTAATTACAGTACTCCCACCTTACATTCCTCAGGGACATTTGTATTAGATCTTTTAAGCAGGTGTTTTTTGTTTACATTGTTATTGCCTTCTGGTTAGCTAATGTTTGCCCTGCAGGTAATAGTCACTTTTCCACCCCTTTATATATTAGGTATAGTTGTAAGCCTAGTTGTTAAAGTGCACATCATTAATGTTAATTAAGCAAAATGTATGTAAAAAATATTGTATTTCATATATTCATTTTTATTTTTTGCATTCATTTATTTATTCATATTTTTTTTAATCTTGTTAACTATTCTGATTGTTAATTTGCTTTCTTTAAGTAAAAAAAAGGTCAAAGACAAAGCTATTCGGTTTCTTGTGAGTATATACACTTCACTGCCGATGTGGGGGGGCGCCACCTAAAATCTTGCCTAGGGCGCCAGATTGGTTAGGGCCGGGCCTGCTGCTGGCATTACACGACAGGCTCTTCTCACTCTTTCCTCTCACAGACAGCGAGCGCACCTTCTTACACACGTCACATACTGTCACGTCATACGTCACATACGTATACGCCCTCTCACAGCAGAGAGCGAGGTAGCAGCATAGCTAATGTTAGCTGTGATGCTAGCGCAGCCGCTAAGGTGCGCGCCTGCTCAAGCGTCCTCTGCGCACGGCAAATCTATGCCATGCACAAAATCAAATAAAAAAATAAGCGCATAACAATTTTCGACACACGGACACGACAGAGAAAACAGTTTTCGTCATCATTGTTCAAATATTGTAAGGTCTGTCGAGACGCTTATCTCCATTCGGTGCCACACGTCCACACCATTGCCGAGGCAAACATTTCCACGTCAACACCGTATGAAAAAAATAGTGATTTTTTTAGTTGTGATTTCCAGAGGTGTGGACTCGAGTCACATGACTTGGACTCGAGTCAGACTCGAGTCATGAATTTGATGACTTTAGACTCGACTTGACAAAATGTAAAAAGACTTGCAACTCGACTTAGACTTTAACATCAATGACTTGTGACTTCACTTGGACTTGAGCCTTTTGAATTGACATGACTTGCTACTTTCCCCAAAACCCAAAGATGAAAAAGTTATTCGGGAGCGCTCCGTATTTTTCATTGTGTACTTGTCTATCAGCGTTGCGTGTGTCAGCTGGTGTGGTCTCAGTACAACAGCCAATCAAATTAGATCTACTTTGTTTTCATCACACAGCATTCATCCAATCAAATTGCAGGACAACCAACGAAGAAGACATGTCCAAACCACACACCAGTGAACAAAAAATGATACCTAAAATAATTTCGTTTGGGTATAAAAATTACGAGGTGGTCAACACAAAACGGTTTGCAGTATGCAACACATGCGGTTCGAAAATTACTGATGGAGAGGCAACAACTTCCAACTTCGTCCGGCATTTGAAGCTGCACAAAGAACGGTAAGTTTTGAATGTAAGATAACGTTTATTGGCTAAGTAAGGTGACTTTTATTTGCTGTGTAGTTAAATCAGTGAGGCTGTAAACTCACTGCTAACGTTATAACGTTATTGCAAACACGGGAATCTGTTGCAGTTCACTACCTTATTCATACTTTTTGTTCAGTGATTTTTTTAAGCAATTACGTTAGTCAATATATCACAAGTAACGTTAGACGGCGGTCAGCAGCACCGCGTATTTTAGCCACCTACAAAAAGACAAAAATAGTAAAATAAAGGTCAGTTAAAATGTATACTATATTATGAATATGTGTACCGTTTTAGCTAGCTTTCTGACATACTGTTGGTTGTTTACCTCAGTGGTCCCCAACCACCGGGCCGCGGCCCGGTACTGGTCCGTGGATCGTTTGGTATCGGGCCGCACAAGAAATAATTTTTTTTTTTTTTTTTTCTTTTTTTAATTAAATCAACATAAAAAACACAAGATACACTTACAAGTAGTGCACCAACCCAAAACAACTCTCTCTCCCCTTTTGTTCTGGGCGTTGAACATGAAGACTCTTCCTTCACTGTTCCGAGTGGCCATGAGAGTCTTGGCAGTGCCTGCCTCCAGTGCTCCAGTGGAGTGAGTTTTCAGCCATGGTGGCATCATACTACGCCCCCATCGTGCACAAATGACTGACAGACTCTTGGCTAATTTGGTCTTTTGCAAATGCAATGCAGCATAGGGCCCTGACATATAAAAAGTACAACTTTTTTGTTATGTTCACGTATATGTCATGTTTTTTCAATGTTAACACTTTTGTACAAATAAGTACATTTGCACTTTATTTTTCAATGTGTTTGTTCTGTAAAGGAATGAGTTAATGTTTAAAATGACTGGTTAATAGTGCTATTATAAAGTGCAATGTCAGCACAATTTTCTTTCCTGCAATTTAAAATGCACTTGTTTTAATAAATAAATACAGCGTTTGAAAAGCATACACAATCTGTGTTAATATATTAGTCTGTGGTTAAAAGGACTTGAAAGGACTCGAAACTCAAAATGCAGGACTTAGGACTTGACTTGAGACTTTCCAGTCTTGACTTTGGACTTGACTCGGGGCTTGCCTGTCTTGACTCGGGACTTGACTCGGACTTGAGGGCAAAGACTTGAGACTTACTTGTGACTTGCAAAACAATGACTTGGTCCCACCTCTGGTGATTTCCCTCTCTACATGAAAGTTTAAAAGTAGCATATATTAATGCAGTATGAAGAAGAATGTTTTAATGTAGACATGCAAGCCTTGAAAGAACATTTTGAAAATCAAGACTACATTTCCTGCAAATGGGTGCATTTCTACCCTATATTTTAACTTTAGATTTATTCTCATATCAAACTCTTTTAGTTGTCTTTTTGACACTTACATCCGGCGCTTCCCTCCACACCCTGGATTATAAATAATGTAAATAATTCAATGTGATTATCTTGTGTGATGACTGTATTATGATGAGAGTATATATCTGATAGTATATAGCTGTATCATGAATCAATTGAAGTGGACCCCTGGAAAAACTTATTCGGGTGTTACCATTTAGTGGTCAATTGTACGGAATATGTACTTCACTGTGCAACCTACTAATAAAAGTCTCAATCAATCAATCAAAACACATAGAATCATCATACTGATGTGATTATATGCATCAAGTGTTCATTCAAGGCTAAGGCAAAATATCGAGATATATATCGTGTATCGCCATATTAAAAAAAGGCCATATCGCCCAGCCCTAGTTTCAATGATGCCATTTCTGTTTGTCATGTATAATTGTGTCTATTTTGTGTTTATCCTTGAATAAACAGGTCAGTTTCTTGTTACCAACCATTGTGTATTATTCAAACTCCCCTAATTCAGCTGGCTAGTTGTTATCAAGAGTACTAAAACCCTTTTCAACATGATTCTGACAACTAAGTAGGCTAAATAACTTTAAACTTTAATTCATGCTCGGATAGGCCATTATCGGTCAGTATCGGTATCGGTCAGTATCGGTATCGGATCGGAAGTGCAAAAACAATATCGGTATCGGATCGGAAGTGCAAAAACCTGGATCGGGACATCCCTAATTCATATACATATACACATACATATATATGATTTTTTTTAATCGATTATCAAAAATTATTAATCGATTTAGAATCGAATTAATAAAAGTCGCGAATTGGATGGGAATCGAGTTTTTTGAGCACCCCCTACTGCACATCTTCAAACCTTTAGCATTATCTGTGCGTGCCACAAGATATTCCAAGCAATAGCCTGTACAAATTGTGTAATGAGCTAATATACATTTAAATTAATAAATATTCACTGTTGCAAGCGGCCATGTGAGCGCACCCATATTTGCGGTATGGCTCTCAATAAAAAACGAGTTTGACACCCCTGTCTTAGAGATATAGGTCAGGGCAAGGGAAGTGTACTATAATCACACCTCAGTTTTTGTTTGCCCCACTTATACTATGAGAGTTTTTGATGAAAATGTTGGCCCAAACTATTCGTATACTGTCTCGATTATAAAAGAATCCCATGAATATTCAGTCTCTACGCTTTTTTAGTTTGGTACGGCTGCAAAATAAGCCACCATGGGGCCAAAAAAAGATGTGATTCAGAGCCCTTTGCAAAGTAAAAGTGGTGTTAAATCGTTTTGGCATTGGTTTCTGCGTGTAAAACAATAATTATCCTCTATGTGTTTTATGGTCATATTTTTAGGTCTCTGGAACGGATAAATTAGATTTGCATTATTTCTTATGGCACAAAATGCTTCGGTTTTCCTATGATGCAGATTTCTATCATTTTTGCTCACAAAAACCAACGTTTGACTTGACAGTATGAGTACACCTTAGCATCCAGTGCACTTGAACATGAGCTAAGTTCCAAGTTTTACCAACAACAGGTACACAAACCAAAGATTAATCAGTCCGCCAAGTGTCAAATGTAAAGTGTAACCTGTCAAACGTTCCCCAAGAATCCCATGAATATTCACTCTCTGCGCTTTTTTAGTTTAGTACGGCTGCAAAATAAGCCACCACAGGGCCAAAGAAAGATGCGAGTCAGAGCACTTTGATGAAGAAAGCGAGAAACATTATTGAACTCAAAGTAAAAAGGGGGTATCTGCCTTTGCCAACAAAAGTCCTCAAAGTAAAAGTGGTGTTAAATCGTCTTGGCATTGGTTTCTGCGTGTAAAACAATAATTATCCTCTATTACATGTGTTTTGTGGTCATATTTTTAGGTCTCTGGAAAGGATTAATTAAATTGCATTATTTTTTATGGGACAAAATGCTTCGGTTTTCCTATGATGCATATTTCTATAATTTTTGCTCACAATAACCAACGTTTGACTTGACAGTATGAGTACACCTTAGCATCCAGTGCACTTGAACATGAGCTAAGTTCCAAGTTTTACCAACAACAGGTACACAAACCAAAGATAATTCAGTGTCAAATGCAGTGACGTGCAGTCAGGGGAGGCAGGTGAGGCGGGGCCTCTCGTGCCATCATGGAAAAAAATGTTTTTAAATTGTTATATGTATCCAGTGATTATACTATACAATTATTTTCCATTTAACTTCACCAGTTTTAGATTATTTTTATTCAAAATCGCTGAATTTTCACATTTGCCGTTCAAATACTGAGAAGAGACTTGCGGTGAACAGCAGCCAGTTGAGGCACGTCACTGAGTTGAGCCTCGCCATGGATTGCGCAATGACTCGGCTAATTGCTGGCCTGCTGTGCAGTGAGACCGTATGGCTATGTGAATTATATTATACATTTCCATAGTTTAGTTAGCTGAGGTATATAATGTACAGTGTATTTTGTCAACAACTGTATATGTGTAACGTATTTCTTGTGCTGAGCAATCATAAAACTGCTGCGAAGACGCACTGTGTGAGGCTCCCAGTAATCCCGCCTCCTGGTGGTAGAGGGCGGTAGTGATCCCAGAGATCATTCTTGCGACTACTCGGCTGCAGAAGAAGTGACAACAAGCAGCAACAGTTAGCAGCGATCGTTTATTTTTTCCTCTTGCCTGGACTATTAACATGGAGGATTACACATCTAAAATAAAACAGTTTTCTAAACTGGACTTTCAATCGAAGCAGGAGGTAATACTTAAAGGAAGATCTCCATCGAGACAGATAGACTTTTAAAACTGAAGAAAGATAAGGAAGACTTCTATAAACAAGTTATCAATGCTTTTGTTCAAAAGGAGCTGCGCATGGACTTCATTTATAAGTAAAGGTAAGACCATAATAACGTTTTTTCTTAATTGAATGTGCTTTTTTGTGTGCTACACTTTTTATGTGTAAAGTTAAAGTTAAGTTAAAGTACCAATGATTGTCACACACACTAGGTGTGGTGAAATGTGTCCTCTGCATTTGACCCATCCCCTTGATCACCCCCTGGGAGGTGAGGGGAGCAGTGGGCAGCAGCGGCGCCGCACCCGGGAATAATTTTTGGTGATTTAACCCCCAATTCCAACCCTTGATGCTGAGTGCCAAGCAGGGAAGAATGCTGGTATGAGCTTTTAAACATAACCCGTTAACTGCTGCCAATCAAATGGTGAATAAGATACTCTTTAGGGTTCATATGTTTGTAAATCTGACTGTGATGAAGTCAGTGCCTCACCAGTCATGAACCTCACCGCACGTCACTGGTCAAATGTAAAGTGCATCCGTCAAACGTTCCCCTTAAAAATGGTAAAAACCTGGGTTTCCACCCGATGCCATCTGTTGCTGCACCGCCAGCATCCGTCCGTGCTGTTGTCGGCGCCTCTCTTTCCCCCTTTGTCCCGCCCTCCTTTGTCCTGCTCCACACATCGCCAGCGCTGTTGCACACGGGCGATGTCATACTGCTACATGTCCCCCTCCCCCGCACTGTTCCCTTCTCCGCCCTTTGTCTTTCTTGAGGGCACTTGGGCGTATGTTGTGCGCTGTATATGTTAACTGGCGAGTATGTAGTGCGCGCATGATTCATGAAAATGAAAAATATGGCTGCAGGAAGCAGGGTGGGGGGTTGCTGGATGTGTCGAAGATGAGGACTGCACATCTCGGCACGCCCTGCACTCAATTTCATTGTAAAGGCCAAGCGATTTATCTCCTAAATACATAGAAACGTGTTATAAGGGCATCTATAAAGTCTGCACGGTCAGCTACGGCAGAATGGTTCCCTCGGCACACATTGCAATCACATCAGCACTCTTTTTCTCCGAAACAGTCACTCTATTAATGCTTTCAGTGCCACGTCTCTTGTGGCCTTGGCATGTTAATGTGCACATTCTCCATCAGTCACCCTCCATCATACGGCGCTCATGCATACATTTGCTGCTGCCTGTGAACAAGGGAAAAGGACGCTTTTTTACAGGGTTTCATACAGTAGTACCTTGGCGTGCGAGTGCCCCTTCTTATGAATGATCTGCTTTAGGCTGCAAATATTTGAGTTGCCACCTCCCCAGTGCTGTCAATCAATGTGTATTCATATGGCTCTTAATCACAAAGGCTGCACGAACCACCACGACATCCCTTGATCTAAACCATGAACTTTGAAAGAGCCATATTGGACCAAAAATACAAAAAACAAATCTGTCTGGAGCCGCAATAAATGAAAAGCCGTATATAAGTCTTATAATGAAGGCAACACATGATGTAAGGGGGGTCTATATTAGTTATAATAGCCTACTATCAAAATGACTATGTGTTGCAAGCTGAAGCAAATCTTCGTTGACAGAAATGTTGAAATTTAAGTTGTGTGCATGTAGCGTGCTTAGTCTGGAGGCTAAACACACACAGTGTTTTCTGTAACTGTTGTTTGGTATGGAAGGGTTGATGTGTATTCTTTGCTTGGTCTGATAAATGTTGGAGCAGTTTGCTTCATCAGGAGGGTGAAGTCGCTCAATTTAAAGTGTTGGATTTAAAGGCCTACTGAAACCCACTAGTACCGACCACGCAGTCTGATAGTTTATATATCAATGATGAAATCTTAACATTGCAACACATTCCAATACGGCCCGGTTAGCTTACTAAAGTGCAATTTTAAATTACGCGCAAAATATCCTGCTGAAAACATCTTGGTATGATGACGCCGGCACGTGACGTCACGGATTGTAGAGGACATTTTGGGACAGCATGGTGGCCAGCTATTAAGTCGTCTGTTTTCATCGCAAAATTCCACAGTATTCTGGACATCTGTGTTGGTGAATCTTTTGCAATTTGTTCAATGAACAATGGAGACAGCAAAGAAGAAAGCTGTAGGTGGGAAGCGGTGTATTGCGGGCGGCTGCAGCAACACAAACACAGCCGGTGTTTCATTGTTTACATTCCCAAAAGATGACAGCCAAGCTTTACCATTGGCCTGTGGAGAACTGGGACAACAGAGACTCTTACCAGGAGGACTTTGAGTTCGATGCGCAGACGCGGTACCGTGAGTACGCATGCAGCTGCGGCTTCCAAACATTTGATCGCTTGCCCGTACGTGCGTGACGCTATGTGCATGTCACGTACGTAACTTTGGGGACTTTGGGGAAATATAAGTGCTGTATGAACTTTGGGGAGGTGAACGGTACTTTGGGCTGCGGGATTGAGTGTGTTGTGCAGGTGTTTGAGTTGTATTGGCGGGATATATGGACGGGAGGGGGGGAGGTGTTTGTTAGGCGGGATTAATTTGTGGCATATTAAATATAAGCCTGGTTGTGTTGTGGCTAATAGAGTATATATATATGTGTTTATTTACTGTTTTAGTCATTCCCAGCTGAATATCAGGTCCCACCCGCCTCTCACAGCATCTTCCCTATCTGAATCGCTCCCACTGCCCTCTAGTCTTTCACTCTCACTTTCTTCATCCATGAATCTTTCATCCTCGCTCAAATTAATGGGGAAATTGTCACTTTCTCGGTCCGAATCGCTCTCGCTGCTGGTGGCCATGATTGTAAACAATGTGCAGATGTGAGGAGCTCCACAACCTGTGACGTCACGCTACTCGTCTGCTACTTCCGATACAGGCAAGGCTTTTTTATCAGCGACCAAAAGTTGCGAACTTTATCGTCGATGTTCTCTATTAAATCCTTTCAGCAAAAATATGGCAATATCGCGAAATGATCAAGTATGACACATAGAATGGACCTGCTATCCCCGTTTAAATAAGAAAATCGCATTTCAGTAGGCCTTTAACTGTGCTGGATCATTGGCTGCTAGTGAGGGCATAGGAAACGGGGCATTTTTCTACCAGTAGACAGTGTTTAAGATTGAGTGTTTCGCTGCTAAATTAATAATACATTTATATTGGATATGGATTTTAAATATGTATCTAAAATAGGTGGTTAATTGATTAGGTATTTATGTATTTGCATATTGGGTTTTCTGCTACATTTATCTATTGTGTTTCTGGGGTTAAATGTATTTTATATGTATGTTGGTGCATTTATGTTGAGACAATTTATTTAAAATCTGTTTTAACTTAAAGAGTAAAGATTAGTCCATTTTCTTGCACTTGTTTGATTGTTAAGAGTTTGATAGCCTAATTAATAATTGTAAATTATGGAATTGATAATTGATTGATTTTTTACAGCATGGTAATCTTGTGGTGTTTTGTCCTTAAAGGTTTTTCACCTAAAGACTGCTAAAGACTGATAAGAATAAAAAATAAGCTGTTTCTTCATTTGGAGAAACTGTTGCAAACTAAAGAAAAATAAAATAAAAAAAATAACAACAGTCTGGTCTTTTGAGTGAAATCCAGAAGCCACATTCAGCATTGGTACATCCTTTCAAGTGTGGAATAAGCACAGCGAAAAAAGCAAAACACTTGACAATATTTATTCTACACATTTTTGCAGCATTAGAAACCATTAGTAAATCAGAGGCTACTCAGAGGGTGAGATAACTCCTGGAAATTACTGGCCAAAGGTATAGATGTGTGTGTCCAAGTTAAAGGAAATGGCAGGCTGTCTTCTTTTAATGGATTTATTACAATCTTTGCGAGCTGAGTAATGTTTGCTGTGGTCTGGAACAACACGGCACACAAACAACTATCAGAAATGCTGCCAATATTACATACAGACAATGCGTCATGAGACATGCAAAACTAGATGTGAAGGGGGGCGTGGCCTGCGGACCTGCAGCGAAGCAGGGTGTGACAGGACCGGCTTCGAGATCAGCGACAGGTGCGTAGATGGCTCACCTGTGCCTGCTTATCTAATCAACTGTCGCTCTGTTAAAAGGCAGCAGCCGGGGAGGAGAGAGGAGTTGAAGTTGGAGCACACGCAAGAGAGAGAGACAGCACAAAGACATTTGCTGAAATGCACATTGGAGACACCATTATTGAAAAATAAAACAGTATTGTGAACCAGAACGAGACTGTCATGTCAGTGCTTCGTGGTCTGAAGAACCCGGAGGGGAGAAATCTCCACACTAGATTATATACAAAGAGAATACAAGTCAAGGATATTAAATGAGCTCAAATATACCTACAAACGAGGCATAATGATGCAATATGTACATACAGCTAGCCTAAATAGCATGTTAGCTTTGATTATCTTGCAGTCATGCACTGACCAAATATACCTGATTAGTACTCCAGCAAGTCAATAACATCAACAAAGCTCACCTTTGTGCATTCACGCACAGCATGAAACTTTTGGTGGACAAAATGAGAAAAAGAAGGAGTGGAAGATTTTGCATGTAAACAAAATGTTGCGTCACAGTCCACACTATGGTGAGTTCAAGAACCGCCAAAATTAGTAGGACAAAACGATGTTCACCAAATACTGTCATCAGTGAAGCATACACACAAACATATTAAACAGTGGGCTTTCTAATAATTGGGAATGTTTGTGTCATGTCTGTTCTCAAACAAAAAACATTCTAAAACCAAAACATTGTTTCCCCCCCATCTTTCTCCATTTTCAATCATTTTTAAAAAATGCTCCATGGAGCCAAAAAACCCAAAAGCCCAAAATGGGGAAAAATAAGAACCGGCTGCAATGGATGGCAAGTGAGTACAGTTATTGCATTATTCATAATAATGTAGGAGTCCAGTCCATTGGGGCCAAGCAGAGGGTCATATGTCTTTATTAGGGATGGTACCAGCACAGGCACTAAAATGTTTTTCAAAAAAACGGCCTCATTGGCTTTATTTTAACAAAAGAAAATAAAAAATGATACATTAAATGTATGTTTCTTATTGCAATCAACTAACAGCTTGGCATTAAAGAAGATACTGAACATACTAAACAAGTTTTCTTTTAGTAGTAAGTAAGCAAGGGGTTACAAAGGCTCCTAATTTGGCTGCTGACGTATGAAGTAACATTGTGTCATTTTTTATTCTATTAATTTGTCAAAATTATGAGGGACAAGCGGTAGAAAATCAATTATTAATCTATCAATTCATTAACCGGTACTGTTAAAATTTGGTTATTTTTTGTTTTAACATGTTTTATCTACTGTTCTGATAAAACGTAATAATCACTTATCCTTCTGTTGTTTGATACTTTACATAAGTTTTGGGTGATACCACAAATTTGGGCATCGATCCAAAACCAAGTAGTTACAGGATCATACATTGGTCATATTTAAAGTCCTCAAGTGTCCAGGGACATATTTCCTGAGTTTATATACATAATGACAATTTAAATAAGGAAAAAATACTTGGTGGTGATACAAAATCTCGATGTAATCATTGTCGTATCGACTAGAAATGACTCTTGTACTTGATATTGTTACAATTGATATCTGTGTAGACCTACACTTTTGCTTACATTCAGGAGCCGCTAGCTTCCTGTTAGCGGTGAGTCCTCCTATACGATGTTTTGAAGCCCAGCTTGCGCAGCAGCGCTTCAGTGTCTGTAGCTCCCTCTTTATCGTTAGGTTTGAAGCCAAAATACGTCCATTCTCCATTTTCTGTCTTCACGCTGTTTTTGCTTGCAAGTGCTGTGTGTGTGTGTTGACTAGCATGCCACCGCGAGTCATCAAATCAATCAAAGTTTACTTATATAGCCCTAAATCACGAGTGTCTCAAAGGGCTGCACAAGCCACAACGACATCCTCGGCTCAGATCCCACTGTCTTAGTAAGACAGTGGGATCTATCTTATATATCTGGACTTCAGCATTGTCACCACGGCGCACATATTGTCGATTAAAAACAAAAAGTACTGGTATTTTGTAAAAGCAGTTTTGTACTGTTTTTATTTCATTAGTACCGCTGTACTTTACTAGTACCGGTATACCGTATGTGGAGGTTGCTTCCCAGCAGTTAACACTGTTAGACACGGCACCGGAGGTGGGTAGTAACGCGCTACATTTACTCCGTTACATCTACTTGAGTAACTTTTGGGATAAATTGTACTTCTATGAGTAGTTTTATTGCAACATACTTTTACTTTTACTTGAGTATCTTTATAGAGAAGAAACGCTACTTTTACTCCGCTACTTTTATCTACATTCAGCTCGCTACTCGCTACTATTTTTCATCGATCTGTTAATGCACGCTTTGTTTGTTTTGGTCTGTCAGACAGACCTTCATAGTGCCTGCGTTTCAACAAATACAGTCACTGGTGACGTTCACTCCGTTCCACCAATCAGATGCAGTCACTGGTGACGTTGGACCAATCAAACAGAGCCAGGCGGTCACATGACCTGACTTAAACAAGTTGAAAAACTTATTGGGGTGTTACCATTTAGTGGTCAATTGTACGGAATATATACTGTACTGTGCAATCTACTAATAAAAGTTTCAATCAATCAATCAAAAGTGTGAAGGAAAAAAGACCCTTTTATTTCAACCGTACATCCCGTCAAAAGCCTAAAGACTGACAGCACAGTTCCTGTCTTCACAATAAAAGTGCCGCTCCATCGCGCCTGTGCTTTCAAAACAAGAGTCTCCGAAAGCCAGCGCAAACAAGCTAGCAAGCTACGGAGTTTGCCGCCAATGTATTTCTTGTAAAGTATATAAAAACGAATATGGAAGCTGGACAAATAAGATGCCAAAAATCAACCACTTTCATGTGGTATTAGACAGAAAGGAGGAACTTTTTTCTCCTCCATTTGAAAACGTGGACGCTATCAGCACTACTGTCTGATTACAATCAACGCAAGTCATCAGAATCAGGTAATACACCAACTTATATTCTTGTCTTCATGAAAGAAAGGAATCTATATGTGTTAAACATGCATGTATATTCATTAAAACACCTTTAACATGTAAACAAAAACGGCAAAATAAATAAATATAAATTATATACTGTATATATATATATATATATATATATATATATATATATATATATATATAAAAATGTGTGTGTATATATATATATATATATATATGATATGTGTGTGTATGTTACTCATCAGTTACTCAGTACTTGAGTAGTTATTTCACAACATACTTTTTACTTTAACTCAAGTAAATATTTGGGTGACTACTCCTTACTTTTACTTGAGTAATAAATCTCTAAAGTAACAGTACTCTTACTTGAGTACAATTTCTGGCTACTCTACCCACCTCTGCACGGCACCGGAGCCAAGCGTGCAGTTTTTAACCAGGTTTTAATGTACAAAGATTTTATCAAAGTTTTCTCCAGCAGGACGTGACTTTTCAGTCACCTCCGTATCCTCTCTCCCCTCCTGTTCCCGGCCGCTTACTGTTAAAGACAACAGATGATTAGATAACTCGTACCACCTGGGAGATCTAATCACCTGTTCAGCTGTGTCTCGCCGTCAGCACTGCCACGCCCCCGTCTGATGGTGCTCTGTCCTCAGCACCATGGACAGAGGCGGTGACCTCCGCTCTTGCAGGCAGCGCTGGCCACACCTCCCTCCACACCGTACAACCCTAGTCTATGTCATAGAGGAGGGATCTACTCGTTGGCGTAGCAAATGCCACAATGAACCCCCGAGATCCGCTCACCAGCCAGTGTCCCACTTGCTTGCATTTGCAAAAACCTTAGACAAGAAAAGTGAAGGAATCAGACTTGTGGACTTAGCGAAGAAATGAAGAAATACAGTTCTAGTACTTTGTAATCTGCACCATACAGAAACAGAAAGAGTTGGTAAAGCTCCGTCACAGAACCAGTTACACACAGAAGCCACCTTGTTTGTTTACATCCCTGATTGAGCCTTTATATCAGTCCCTCTCAATTATCTTCCTACGCAACCCCCCCTAGGAAAAAGAAACATTTTGCTAGTGATTAATAGTATAATTTATCAAAAACATTGTGATAAGTACAGCTCTGCATAACACTGTATCTTTATTAACATCAAAGAAAAGAAAACTATAAAAATATTTTTTTCTTCTAATCATGTTTTTATCAACATTGACCTTTAGTATTTAAGAGAAAGGATTTAAAGTTTAAAATTAAAGCCTGAAATAAAATAAAAAAATGCATTTCTTATTTTAACTATTAACATTTTTGGACCGATTTGAACCATTTCATACTGAAAAATAAAGTTAAATAATCTCAATGGTGTATAATAAATTCTAAATCAGGGGTGTCAAACTCATTTTAGATCGGGGGCCACATGGAGAAAAATGTACTCCCAAGTGGGCCGGACTGGTAAAATCACGGCACGATAACTTAAAAATAAAGACAACTTCAGATTGTTTTCTTTGTTTAAAAATAGAACAAGCACATTCTGAAATTGTACACATCATAATGTTGTTGGGTTTTTTTACACCTACATGCGGTTAATTGTATTCTATCTTTATTTGTTGTTATTTATACTTTCTGAATACATTATATGATAACTCATTGGTGTTAATTTTCAATCTATCAAGATAAAAAAAATATCAAAATCAAATTACAGGATGCGATGAGATGGCGACTTGTCCAGGGTGTACACTGCCTTCCGCCCGATTGTAGCTGAGATAGGCTCCAGCACCCCCCGCGACCCCAAAAAAGGGACAAGCGGTAGAAAATGGATGGATGGAAATGACAGGGTGTTATTTATGTAGTTTGCTCATTTTCCTCGCCTGATATATTAACATCATGTGGTTTATTTATTTTTTTTACATTCGTAGCATCATCTACAACAGGGGTGTCAAACTCAAATACAGAGTGGGCCAAAATTTAAAACTGAACAAAGCCGCGGGCCAAGGTTGAACAAATTAACCTTTTAATAGGGACCCAAACAAGTCTTGCATTGAATATTGAACAAGCAAGGCTTATATAACTTTATAGTGACATGCAAAATCGAGTTTCAAATAATATTAATAATAATAATTCAAAAATATCAATGGCATATCAAATAAGATTTCAATAAAAATGTAATGCCTCTTTTTTATTTGCAGCCTTCTGAGGTAAATATCAAAATAAACTTTTTCCACAGGCTAATAATAAATTTGAAAATAAAATAACAATATTGAATGAATCAAACATTCAAGCCTTGAAGTAGCAAGAAAAAGTGCATGAATAAAACGTTAATTATTGCTCAGTTTGCTACACTGATTTGCTTTAACACTGAATATGGAACAAGCAACGCTTATATGACTTAATAGTGCAAAATCAACTTTCGAAAAACAAACGAAAAAACATCAATGGTATATTAAATGAAAATTAAATAAACAATTTACTGCCTCTTTTCTATTTGCAGCCTTCTGAGGTAAATATCAACATTAACTTTTTCCACAGGCTAATAAATTTGAAAATAAAATAACAATGAATAAATCTACCATTCAGGCCTTTTTACTGCTCAGTCTAATCTGATGTGCCCAAGCCAGATATCTGGCATCTTTTCTGGGATGCTAGTTCATTAATGTCGGGGCTCAGGTGGGCGGGGTTGGGGGGGGGGGGGTTTGGTGGTAGCCGTGGGCCAGCTCTAATGTTAATTTGATATTGTCTCAAGGGCCAAATGAAATTACACGGCGGGCCAAATTTGGCCTGCGGGCCAGAGTTTGACACCCATGATCTACAAAGATACAATAATTGCTATTGTGACATCTTGTGGACACATTTAGAACAGCATTTTCTTTCATTCAAAAATTTCGGCTCATTTGTATACTTAGCAAACTCATCCGCGGGCCGGATAAAACCTGTTTATGGGCCTGATCCCCTGTGTTAAATGGTCAGCAACAATAACTAAGCAGCATAATGTATAAAACACTAACTGACAAAACAAAACAAAAATATAGTATTTTTATCAAAAAATACGTATACGTAAATACATCCGAGACTGTCTTAAATCTATTTTGTGATCTCATACACTTAAGGGTGTTATACACATGCATAGTTAACGGGATCATAAACAGGGTAACGGGAGCTGAGGAGGGATGTGTGTTATGGCAAGCAAATCTGGAAACAGTAAAATTAAAAAAAAAGAAGAAATAAAAAACAAGTCAAGACGAACATCAGAGGTAATTTCTATGAAAGTGGTCTGTTTCAACCTCTGACCTCCCCTTCTCTGGTCTGCCTCTTTTGAGCTGCTAAAAGGCGTGTAGTGTGAGAAGCCAGAGGACAGCCGTACCCTCCTTTCTCCTCCGATGTGTTCTCTTTGGGAAACAGTGGTCCTCTCTCTCAACTTGCTTTACACGCATAGGGGTCAGGAAGAGCAGGGGCCCAGTGGAGGTGGCCCCGTCTGGTATAGAGTTTCACTGCTTTACATTGCTTTGTCCTGTTAAAGGCATGCCGTTAGTGGACATTTGCTTTTGGTCTCTTTCTTTTGTCTGAGTTACTAATTTGGGGATTTAAAAAAATTTTTTTTGCAAAACACAAATGTCCACTGCCGACGACGCTCGTTCTTGGCATTTCTTTGGCATAACTACTCAGTGGCATAGTGGTTAGAGTCATACCAAAGACTATAACAATGGGACCCATTACCTCCCTGCTTTGCACTCAGCATCAAGGGTTGGAATTGGGGGTTAAATCCCCAAAAATGATTCCCGGGCATGGCCACCGCTGCTGCTCACTGCTCCTCTCACCTCCCAAGGGGTGGAACAAGGGGATGGGTCAAATGCAGAGGACAAATTTCACCACACCTAGTGTGTGTGTGACCATCATTGGTACTTTAACTTTAACTTTAACTTCAGCAGGGATTTTTCAACGAACACATTTCCAGAAAGCTAAGGACCGGTGGGCCAGTCATCGCCTCTCACCCTTTGTCTTATTTTGTATATTTGGTTTTGGTCTATTTATTTTGTAAATGGTACAGAAGAACTCAGTTGTTTTTAATGACAGTCTGCGAAAAAGCTAGCCAAAGTGGATCAAATATGATTTTTACGACATCTATGATTTTTTTTTCAGCTGACTGTTTAGTTTACCGTATTTTCCAGACTATAAGGTGCACTTAAAATCCTTTTTTTTCCTCAGTGCGCCTTATGACCAGGTGCGCCTAATGTAAGGAATACGTTTGGTTGAGCTTACCCACCTCGAAACTATTTTATTTGATACATGGTGTAATGATAAGTGTGACCAGTAGATGGCAGTCAAACATACGAGATAAATGTAGGCTGCACTACGATGGCAATATGACTCAAGTAAACAACACCAACATGTTATATGTTCCATTGAAAATATAGAACATTACACACGGCGCTCAAAAATCTATCAACATGTTTTAGTACGACTTTGGTAAGCTATGAAGCCGCACGGCTTGATGGATTGTACTGTGCTTCAACATACGAGTGTGATTATGGTATTAAGGTAAGACATATTATATGGCGTTTTGTTTTTGCAATATTATGCAAAAGCAGCTTTTCTTACCTTCTGCTACCTGCTGATCTGTATTTGGGATCTGCATAAATCCTGAAAAATTGCGCGCATCCGCCTATGTAGTCCGTGCCAACTCCGTGGTCAATAAGCTTTTTCTTGTTCTCTATCTTCTTGTTATGGGGCATTCATCCTCCGCTGTTGCCATTTCTAATATAAAGTAGTGTAAAGTTCTTACTTATATCTGTCAGTAAACTCGCCATGAAAGCGCTAAAACATACCGGTGTAGTGAGTTTACATTATCCATCCAAGAACTTTAGTTATTAGAGAGTTCCAGTTGGACGGGTTTTCACGGGACACATTTCCGGTGTTGTTGTTTCCGTATGAGGAGATGCTGCTCTGTTATTGATTGAAGTAAAGTCTGAATGTCATTAAAACAGTTAGCTCCATCTTTCGACACTTCTTCCACTCCCGTCCTTGCACGCTACACCGCTACAACAAAGATGACGGGGAGAAGACGCTGCCGAAGGTGAGCCACGTAAATAAGACCGGCCACAAAACAGTGCATCCGGAAGCGACTGTCAGAAAGCGGCTTGAAGATGATCTGTAAAACATAATCTATGCAACATTTTGACCAAATAACCACCATTACATGTTATGTAGACCACCAGGAAGTGTTTTACATTTAGAACAAAAATTCAATAATATAACTCCTTTAATGCACCCTATAATCCGGTGCGCCTTATATATAAAAAAGATTCATGGGCAGTGTGCATTATAATCCGGTGCGCCCTATGGTCTGGAAAACACAGCACATATAAAATGTGATCTTTATCAGATTCCAGTATAAACACGCACATGCCCGAATGTGGCCCGTCACTTGCATGCACAGTTCGATAAAGTGAAAACAAAGGAAATTGACCGGATTCCGTAAATGAACAAAGAAGTCGCTACCCCACGAGAAACCACGGATGCCACAGATCAGCGTGTTAGCGGATTTGTGCCGTGGCTGTTGTGTAGAGGAAATAAGCAGATGTTGGAACATAACTGCAGGAGGAGGAAGAAGAGAATGGCAAAAAGGAAAGTGATCATGCTGCACACATAAATGACGTAGCTCGACCGAAGAAGACGTAAAAGTCGGAAACAGGTCGCATTGCTGTTTAGACTGCAGTCACGTTTAAAAAAAAGGTCAGATTCCAAACGGATTCAGACTAAGTCCTGATGCGACCCAAATCTGTTGTGAAAATATCCGATTTTAAGCACTTTGGAGAGTTTAGACTGGCATAACATAGCCGATCTGTGTCATGGAGCCTATGACATCACTCTAGTGCAGGGGTGTCAAACTCATTTCAGATCGGGGGCCACATGGAGAAAAATCTACTCCCAAGTGGGAGTAGATTAGATGGTAAAATCCCGGCATGATAATTTAAAAATAAAGACAACTTCAGATTGTTTTCCTTGTTTAAAAATAGAACAGGTACATTCTGAAAATGCACAAATCATAATGTTGTTGTTTTTTTTTTTTAATAGTATAGTATAGTATAGTAATAGTATTCTAATTGTATTTGTCGTTATTTATAATTTCTGAATAAATGATGTAATAATGTTGAGCAGTCAACTCATTGGTGGTAATTTTCAATCTATCAAGATAAAAAAATAATATAAAAATCTAATTACACGATATTATTTATGTAATTTTCCTTGACTGGTGCACGAACATCATGTGGTTTTTACATATGTAGCATAATCTACAAAGATTGCTATTGCGACATCTAGTGGACACATTTAGAAGAGCAGTTTCTTTCATTAAAAAAATGCGGTTAATTTTTATACTCATCCCGCGGGCCGGATAAAACCTGTTCGGGCAATATGTTTGATACCCCGGCTCTAGTGTTTTTATGAATATGTTGCAAATGCTCACAAGTTTTTTTCAACTAAACTCGAAGAGCCAAAAGAATAAAAATGAGAGGATCTAAAATTTAACCTTGATGAACATTGCTAGTATAACTAAATAAGTTGAACACATGTCTACTGACTGTATCTGTAGTAAACCAGCTACAGCAACACTTTAGTTTCATAAATCATTGTACGAAAACTATCTGCAACTGCCAAAAAGTAGTGGACATAAAGGGGTGCCTTGAGGAACACCTGAGTTGTCTAAATCACAAGTGTGGACCCTGTTGTTCTGTTTAAGTTTGAAATGTCCATGCAAGGATCTGCCAATGTCTTTACAGTGGTCCAAGTTTGGCACATATGCCTTCACCTGTGTCCATTTTACCAATCGTTTCTGCCTTATTGTTTCTAGTTTATGATTGGACAGCAGTCTGGTGCCAAGTAGATAAAGCCCACAGGTGAAGCAGGAAGTTCTCTCTTTCTCTCGCTCACTCCGCCAGCCCAGACTCGCCGTATTGGCGACTATATCATTTGTATTTACAATCCTGTTAAATAAACTTCAATTACAACAAACAAGTCCATAGCGTCCGCCCAGCTTTATGACTAGACAACGGCACGGGGCAACGGTAATAAAGTCCTTCTATACAACAGATATCCTAAGTTTTGAACTGAACTCGGGCCACCTGTTGAATAGCAGGATCTGTAATGGCAAATGGTAAATGTGTTATACTTGTATAGCGCTTTTCTACCTTCAAGGTACTCAAAGCGCTTTGACACTATTTCCACATTCACCCATTCACACACGCATTCACACACTGATGGCGGGAGCTGCCATGCAAGGTCCTAACCACGACCCATCAGGAGCAAGGGTGAAGTGTCTTGCTCAAGGACACAACGGACGTGACGAGGTTGGTAGAAGGTGGGGATTGAACCAGGAACACTCAGGTTGCTGGCACGGCCACTCTCCCAAACTGCACCACACCGTCCCCAATGGTGCACTTTAGTGAGATCACCCACTGATTTAGGAGAAGATGGTCTTGCTCAAAGATCTGCTCCCCAGTCAGGTTCTTCCACATCAGATACATCCAAGCATGTCCAGTTCATTGACCTGGTTTGTGTGCACTCTGGGAACATGCTAGACCTCGGGACAGCAACCCGGGGCTCTTTAACGCCGCCCTAGTGGCTCCCTGGACCTCTTTCAGAGATGTGTGAAAATGGAAAAAGACAAAGAAAAACAGTATTTTTTTGTTTTAATATATTTTCTGTAGGAGAACTAACATGACACAAACCTTCCTAATTGTAAGACATCCCACTGTTTATGTTAAACATGCTTCACTGATGAGAGTATTTGGCAAGCACCGTTTTGTCCTACTAATTTCAATCCTTGAACTCATCGTACTTTGTGTGCATGTACAACTTTCTCCGATGCTGCCACAAAAAGACGTGTTTTATACCACTCCTTCTTTGTCTCATTTTGTCCACCAACCGTTTTATGCTGTGCGTGAATGCACAAAGGTGAGCTTTGTTGATGTGATTGACTTGTTGGAGTGTTAATCCGACATATTTGGTCAGTGCATGACAGCAAGCTAATAGATGCTAACATGCTATTTAGGCTAGCTGTATGTACATATTGCATCATTATACCTCGTTTGTAGGTATATTTGAGCTCATTTAATTGCCTTTACTTATGTCCTCTGTATTTAACTTATATTTGTTTGTCTCATATAATATTGGCTGCATTTATCATAGTTGTTTGTGTGTCATGTTGTTCCAGACCACAGCAAACATTACCCAGCTTGCAAAGATTGTAAGACAGCCTGCCGTTTTCTTAAACTTATAAACACATCTATGCCTTTGGCCATGATACGACAGTAATTTCCAGGAGTTAGCTCATCCTGTAAGAAGCCTCTATTTTACTAATGATTTCCAATGTTGCAAAAATGTGTAGAATACAAATTAAAATACAACATTTCTGTCAACGAAGATTTGCGTCAGCCTTTAATAGTAGGCTAATATAGCTGATATAGACACTTACATCATGTGTTGCCTTCATTATAAGATGTTTACATTTTTGCGGTTCCAGACAGTTTTTTTATTTATTTTTTGGTCCAATATGGCTCTTTCAACATTTTGGTTTGCCAACCCCTGTGCTAGACCAAAAAAGAGCTTTTAAACTTTTGGGAAATGACAACTAGGCTGATTTGTCTAATGGTTACAACTCTTGTGCTGTTTGTGTCATAAAAATATTAGAAAGTCAATCAAAAGTCACATCATGGAAACATGTTTCAAAATCAAAGCTTGTTTCTTCTCGTCAGAAACAATGGTGCTCGTTTGTCCTTGAGTATGGAGATATGCAGCATTGTCATGCCTCCCAATCACACCCAGAATGGTTTCTATCCTGTACCAAGTCCTTCACGCTTTGCCACAAAGCACAAGTGTCACACTCATTTCTGTCCTTTGTGTCACAAGGACCACTAAGCATCTTCACATTGTAGAATAACTTGTCATCTTTAAAGCACCTAGAACCTTAGATTCAAACGACCTAATTTTAATCAATGCGGAACACCATCCAAAGATTGATGCTAGAAGAAGTCAGGGATGTGCGGTATAGGTACGCAGGTGAGGCGAATAAGAAAAACATAAAATAGTTGTCCATTAAACTGTGTTATAAATAGGGATGTATATCGGTAGGATTTTTTTGATACCGATACCAATATCAATATTCTTTATCGATACCAGTATTCATCGATACTCTTATCAATACGATATCATTCATATATATATATATATATATATATACATATATATATATTTTGTATTAGGCTTGTACGGTGTACCAGTACTAGTATAGTACCGCGATACTAATGAATCATATTCGGTACTACACCGCCTCTAAAAAGTACCGGGGCCCCCACACCCCTTTTTTAACGGGCATGACGGTGCGTTGTCGTCACCTCATGACATTGCTGATTTTACGAGTAGAGGAGCATGTTCGACAGCGCACAATCACGGAGTACATACAAGCAGACAATGTGTGTAGACAGATATGAGAGAATGGACGCATTTTAGACTTAGACTTAGACTTCCTTTTATTATCACTCAAATTTGAACTTTACAGTACAGATAAGAACAACATTTTGTTGCATTAGCTCGTAGTGCAGGATAAAAGAGAAATAAGGTGCAGATATAAATAAATAGATTATTGTACAGATGAATATATTGCACTTTTGCATATGCATCCACGTTTATGGATGTATGTTATATTGTCTTTATATTCTGGGGGGGGGGGGGGGGGGGGCGGCGGCGGATTGAGGGAATTATTATGATGCGTTCAAGAGTCTAATGGCCTGAGGGAAGAAGCTGTTACAGAACCTGGAGGTTCTGCTTCGGCGGCTGCGGAACCTCTTTCTAGAGTCCAGCAGTGAAAACAGTCCTTGGTGGGGGTGGGAGGAGTCTCTGCAGATTTTCTGAGCCCTGGTCAGGCAGCGGCTTTTTGCAATTTCCTGGATATGAGGAAGAGGAGTCCTGATGATCTTTTCTGCCATCCTCACCACACTCTGCAGAGACTTACAGTCTGAGGCACTGCAGGCTCTAGTCCAGACAGAGATGCAGTTGGTCAGTAGGCTCTCTATAGTGCCTCAGTAGAATGTGGTGAGAATGGGAGGAGGGAGCTGTGCTCTTTTCATCCGACGCGAAAAGTGCATGCGCTGCTGAGCTCTTTTTACAAGAGCTCCGGTGTGTAGGGACCAGGTCATATTGTCAGTTATCTGCACCCCCAGGAACTTGGTGCTGCTTACGATCTCCACTGCTGTGCCGTTGACGAAGAGTGGAGTGTGGCTGGACTGGTGCTTCCTGAAGTCGACGATGATCTCCTTGGTCTTGTCGACGTTCAGGACCAGGTTGCTGGTTTTGCACCAGTCAACCAGATGTTTCACCTCCTCCCTGTAGTCCATGTCGTTGTTGTCACGGATGAGGCCCACTAATGCTGTGTCGTCCGCAAAGTCAATCAGCCAGTTGCACAGGGGGGTACTGAATCCAAGGGGGGCCAGTTTGCTCACCAAGTCCTGCGGGATGATGGTGTTGAACGCCGAGCTGAAGTCCAGAAACAACATTCGCACGTGTGTGTCCTTTCCTTCCAGATGTTCTAAGCTCAGGTGGAGTGCAGAGGAGATGGCGTCCTCTGTGGAGCGGGTAGGGCTGGTATGGGTCGAATTTGGGGGGAAGTCTGGAGACAATGTTTTCCTTTACCAGCCTCTCGAAGCACTTCATTATGATAGGGGTGAGTGCCACGGGGCGATAATCATTGAGGGAGGAGATTGCGGGTTTTTTAGACACTAGAATGATTGTGGCCGTCTTAAAACATGATGGTACCACAGCCTGGGTCAGCGAGATGTTGAAGATGTCTGTGAGAACCCCAGCCATTTTGGTCTAAAACCTAAAGATAAAGGTGAAGCTATAACACTGAAACGCCCTCAGGAAGAGGTGCTTTAAGACATGGCTAGCTAATGGCGACAAATAAAGTACATTTCTTACAAGCATCATCCCTGCAGGACGAGGGATAGCTAAACATGTTTCACTACACACCATAGCTCACCGGCGTCACAATGTAAACAAATGCCATGGGTGGATTTACACCTGAAATCCACTGTAATGATATCAAGTACAAGAGCGTATCTAGTCGATACTACTATGATTACATCGATATATTTTTTAGCATCACTAAATCTTTTTTCCTTTAAAAAAAATTCATATTATGTTTATAAACTCGGTACCGGTACTAAATTATTGGTATCGGGACAACCCTAATATATATATATATATATATATATATATATATATATATATATATATAATAGGCTCCAGCACCCCCCATGACCCCGAGAGGGACAATCTGTAGAAAATGGATGGATGGATGGATATATATATATATATATATATATATATATATATATATATATATATATATATATATATATACACATAGTGTATCATATATATACTTATCAACTTTATCATTAAAAAACTGATCATACTGTATATACGTATAAATGGAGAATAGGAAATTTTGATTTTTTTTCCTTTAACTGTTCATGTAGCAACAGTTAGAATTAACAGAACACATGAAGAACATATACAATACAGTAATAAAGAGATACAATAATTAATTGTTTTACATACAATTGTTTTACTTTTATTGCTTTGGTTGATATGCACACTGAAAGGAGCTTTGCAAGGGAAGGAGAGACAGGCTTAGTGGGTGAAGGAAGCCTTAACAATGAGATCACTACACTGTTTAGGTATTAGTGTTGGAAATCTGTCACATGTTAAAGCAGTGGCGGCTGCTGGTCTTCCATCTAGTGGAAGCTCATTTTCAGCTGCTCTCTAAACACAAGGACAGTCTCCGATAACAGATAAAAGACATAAAGATGCTCGATTTTATAAAGAAAACGTCACCAAAAGGGTTGTAAAAGTCTCCATATCAACTCGGAACAATGTAATAAACCTTGAAAAATGCTCTGGCAGTGGTTTGTACTTCAAGATCGCTGAGTTACTCATTTTGCTGTTAATCAAAAAAAAGGGATCCAGGCTCAGATAGCTCATCCAATCATCATGCCAGCGTCCAGGCCAGCCGAGGAAAAGCCCACTTCTCATTCACTTCCAGAGACGCCCGCTGTCTGTGGGCAGGATAAAGCCAGGCATTTATCCACTGACTGTCAGATTTTGCTGCAGTGGAACAACCCATTCTATGCTCCTTCATTGAAGTCCCTGGACGCTCGGCTTCAACACTGTATATACTGCATAGTGACGCCATCGCAATACATGAGAAGAAAGCTGTCGCCAAAGTAGCTGATCCTGCACAAAATTATAGGCATTCTATCGCATATTTTGTCATTGCAATGTAAACACATAATTACATATTTGACCACAATTTAGAGGAAGCTAAGTGCATTCTTAGAGCAAATCGCCAATGGTTCAGAGATACCATTTTCCTCCTTCATGATGGTCACGGCATTTGAGCGCCTTGGACCAAATGTTTATCGGTGTTTCTTTACTTTTCAAATATTTTACAATGTCTGATTTCACTTCATTTTTCACTTTCAGTGTCCTCTTTTTGACGAAGTATACTGTATTTTCCGGAATATAAGGCGCACTTAAAATCCTTTTTCCCCCCTCATAACTAGACAGTGTGCCTTATAATCCGGTGCGCCGAATCTATGGAATAATTCTGGTTTTGCTTACCGACCTCTGAACTATTTTATTTGGTACATGGTGAAATTATAAGTGGACCAGTAGATGGCAGTCAAACATAAGAGATACGTGTAAACTGCAGTATGACGCAAGTAAACCACACCAACATTTTATATGTTCCATTGAAAATATAGAACATTACACACGGCACTCAACAATCTATCAAAATGTTTTAGTACGACTTTGGTAAGCTATGAAGCCACGCCGCTTGATGGATTGTAATGTGCTTCAACATACGAGTATTATGGTGTGTGTATAAGGTAAGACATATTATCTGGCGTTTTGTTTCGCAATATTATGCAAAAGCAACTTTTCTTACCTTCTGGTACCTGTTGATCTGTATTTGGGATCTGCATAAGTCCTGAAAAATTGCATGCGTCCGCGTTTGTAGTCTGTGGCGACACAGTAGTCGATAAGCTTCTTCTTTTTCTCCATCTTCTTGTTATGTGGCATTCATCCTCCGCTGTTGCCATTTCTAATATAAAGTAGCGTAAAGTTCTTACGTATATCTGTCAGTAAACTCGCCATGAAAGCGCTAAAACATACCGGTGTAGTGAGTTTACATTATTCATCCAAGGAACTTTAGTTATTAGAGAGTTCCAGTTGGACGGGTTTTCACGGGACACATTACAGGTGTTATTGTTTCTAATATAAAGTAGTGTAAATTTCTTACTTATATCTGTCAGTAAACTCGCTATGAAAGCGCTAAAACATAGTGAGTTGACATTATTCACCCAAGGAACTTTAGTTATTAGAGAGTTCCGGTCGGACAGTTTTTCACGGGACACATTTCCGACGTTGTTGTTACACTAGTGAGCCACAGATGAGGAGATGGTGCTCCGTTATTGATTGAAATAAAGTCTGAATGTCATTAAAACAGTCAGCTGCATCTTTCGACACTTCTTCCACTCCCGTCCTTGCACGCTACACCGCTACAACAAAGATGTCGGGGAGAAGACGCTGCCAAAGGTGAGTTACGTAAATACGACCGCCCACAAAACGACGCATCCTGAAACGACTGTCAGAAAGCGGCTTTAAGATGATCTGCAAAATATAATCTGTGCAACATTTTGACCAAAGAACCATCATTACATGTTATGTAGACCACAAGGTAGTGTAACAAAAATAACAATAATATGACTCCTTTAATGCACCCTATAATCCGGTGCGCCTCATATATGAAAAAAAGATAGACCATTCATCAGCAGAGCCCTATGGTCCGGAAAATACTGTATGTATAAGTCACTAAAATAGGCCATATCTTGAACGATACACACAAACACACACAAAATACACTATCAACATTAAAACATAAGTGTTACATTGCAGTACATTACATGGATATGCAACCTTCACCCTGTCAGAAAAGGAAAAGGAAAAAAAATCCTAAACCTCGTTCACACTGCAGGTCAATTCCGATTTTTCTCGCCAAATGTGACCTGCATCAGATTCATGTCAATGTGAACAGTGCCTCTTTGTGGATATAAATAAGATACTGTATGTATCCGATGCGACTGCAGTCTGAACGATCGGGTCTTTGCCAAAATAGACGGTTGCAAAACAAATAGTTAACAAATGAGCAGAAAGCAGGCAAAATAAACAGTGTTAGGAGCTCACGTCAATATTCCACCACTCATGTTTCTGACTGCTCGCTCACACATTGTTTGGAGCAGACGTCGAAATGCTCCACAAACTGCGACAGCCAAAATTATTTCCCTCTTCCTTCTTAATCTTCTATGCACAATAATTCCGTCCAGAAAACTTTGACTTTGATTGAGTAAAATCCTTGGAATTGCCACAATTGCACCAGGACTGAGACTTACAGTACTAGAATTGGAGCCATGTTTACCACTGTGAACACTACAGCACATGACTGCATGCGAGTCAGATTAAGTTTTTTGTAAAGTAAACAACTACATAGGCTTGTGCAGCCCTTTGAGATACTCGTGATTTAGGGCTCTATAAGTAAACTTTGATTGATTGATTAAAAAATCGGATTTGACGAATACAATCCTAATTTAAAAATCCTCTCCTACAGTTTGAAAAGTTAAAGTTAAAGTTAAAGTACCAATGATTGTCACACACACACTAGGTGTGGCGAGATTATTCTCTGCATTTGACCCATCACCCTTGATCACCCCCTGGGAGGTGAGGGGAGCAGTGGGCAGCAGCGGTGGCCGCGCCCGGGAATCATTTTGGTGATTTAACCCCCAATTCCAACCCTTGATGCTGAGTGCCAAGCAGGGAGGTAATGGGTCCCATTTTTTTATAGTCTTTGGTATGACTCGGCCGGGGATTGAACTCACAACCTACCGATCTCAGGGCGGACACTCTAACCACTAGGCCACTGAGTAGGTGGAACGTAGCCTTATTCAATCCTAAGAATCCTACGCTTGTACCTCTACCAAAACAACAATGCAAAGAACAACATTGTTCTATTTTGACCAACATCTTTCGGTCTTGGATTGAACAGTCCTTGTTTAGCACAAGACAAAGAGAGCAGGAAGCAGGGACGTCTGCATCACATTGATTTTTTAGCTCCTCAGTGGACCAGAGGAAGCAAACAAATCTTTGCTGCAAATCAGATTTCTTTATCCACCACATGCACTCAATAAAGACAGGATCTGATGTCATTACTCCAATTCATTTATTGTTGTTCTTCAATCAATGGTCAATCAATGCACAATGAAAGTCTAAAACAATAGAAGCCACTAAACTGGTCTATTTTTCCTTTTTACACACACATACACATACGTGTGTGTGGCTATTTATACAAATGTATATTGGGACTTCAGAGAGTATGAACACATGTATGGACACATTTCAGCATGAAATATGAATAATAATATATTTAACCTGAACTGTAAAGGCAGCAACAGTAGTACTTTCTACTACAAAGCAACACACGCTAATTATGTAGACTTTAATGCCGATCACATCGAAAATGAAACGTCTACAGTCCAGCTTTAACAAGTGTAGTAGACGAATTGGAAATCCTTTCGTTTTCTTGTTAGCATTATTTGATTTCTTACCAGCAACTGACAAAGCAGCAATTTGCAGTGCATAGTTTGACTCCATAGGATTTCAAACTGGAGTAACAAGAGGGTGCAAAATTGTAAACGTGTAACAGACAGGCAGCACTTTGCCTCTCACTTTGTCGTGGTTTGGTTTCAACTTTGAAAGCATGTATTTACGTACAAAAACCCCCCACAATTATGCATTGTGTGCTTGCTTAGTTTCAGATGATTTGGTGTCCTAAGCCCTAGTTGACCTTCCGTCCCATTGACTGAAATGTACAAAACCCACAACCAGTGAAGTTGGCACGTTGTGTAAATCGTAAATAAAAACAGAATACAATGATTTGCAAATCCTTTTCAACCTATATTCAATTGAACACACTGCAAAGACAAGATACTTAACGTTCGAACTTTGTTATTTTTTCGCAAATATTAGCTCATTTGGAATTTGATGCCTGCAACATGTTTCAAAAAAAGCTGGCACAGGTGGCAAACAAGACTGAGAAAATTGAGGAATGCTCATCAAACACTTATTTGGAACATCCCACAGGTGAACAGGCTAATTGGGAACAGGTGGGTGCCATGATTGGGTATAAAAGCAGCTTCCATGAAATGCTCAGTCATTCACAAACAAGGATGGGGCGAGGGTCACCACTTTGTGAACAAATGCGTGAGCAAAACAGTTAAATAAATAAATAATGATAAATGGGTTATACTTGTATAGCGCTTTTCTACCTTCAAGGTACTCAAAGCGCTTTGACGGTTTTTCCACATTCACCCATTCACACACACATTCACACACTGATGGTGGGAGCTGCCATGCAAGGCGCTAACCAGCACCCATCAGGAGCAAGGGTGAAGTGTCTTGCCCAAGGACACAACGGACGTGACTAGGATGGTAGAAGGTGGGGATTGAACCCCAGTAACCAGCAACCCTCTGATTGCTGGCATGGCCACTCTACCAACTTCGCCACGCCGTCCCTTTCCAGTTCAAGAACAACAATTCTCAACCAGCTATTGCAAGGAATTTAGGGATTTCACCATCTACAGTCCGTAATATTGTCAAAAGGTTCAGAGAATCTGGAGAAATCACTGCACGTAAGCGATGGTATTACGGACCTTCAATCCCTCAGGTGGTACTGCATCAAAAAGTGACATCAGTGTGTAAAGGATATCATCACATGGGCTCAGGAACATGTCAGAAAACCACTGTCAGTAACTACAGTTTGTCGCTACATCTGTAAGTGCAAGTTAAAACTCGACTATGCAAAGCGAAAGCCATTTATCAACAACACCCAGAAATGCCACTGGCTTCGCTTGGCCCAATTCTATGTTAATGATTATTTGCAAAAAAAATTTAGTTTTTCAGCTCAAACGTTTAATATCTTGTCTTTACAGTCTATTCAATTGAATATACGTTGAAAATGATTTGCAAATTATTTAATCCTGTTTTCATTTAGAATTTACACAACATGCCACCTTCACTGGTTTGGGGTTTTGTTTTTCAAATCAGAATCTACAGTTTAAAGATATTACTTTTCTTAATTGTTTTAATGTCACATCTCAAGTATTCTCGGGGCATTGAACGAACGCAACTGGACAGTTCAAGTTGTCATAGAAGATTCATCGCTTCCCCTCTGAGCAGGTTTCATGCTCATGACTAGATGGGACACCTTTAATCTAGTCTCGAGTTAGACTTGCTCTAATCTAAACTGTCCATCTGTCCTATCCAGTCTATGCCTCTAATCTCACCAGGCTTCATCAGTTCATTCTCACGACTAGATAGGACAGTTCCTATCTAGACGAGAGCTGTTCTATCGAGTATCTAATCTTTTCCTCCAATCTGACAAGCTTTTTTCAATTTATACTCAAGCCCGTATAGAACAGCTTCAATCCAGATGAAAGCTGTCCTATTTTGTCTGTCTAATCCTTGCAGCCAATCTGAGCAGGCTTCTTCAAATCATGATCAATACCAGATAGGTGAGCTCGTACCTAGACGAGAGCTGTTTTATCTAGTCCATCTATTCTTTTCCTCCAATCTGAGAAGCCTTTTTTGATTCATGCTCAAGACCAGATAGAACAGCTCTAATTCAGATGAAAGCTGTCCTACCTAGTCTATCTCATATTTTCCTCCAATTTGAGAAGTATTCATCAAATCATGCTGAAGACTAGACAGGACAGCTCTAATCCAAACACACCTAGCACATGGCGACAAAAAGTCAATGTTGGCTTCACCCATCAAAAGGACTACAAATGTCTATTTTTGATCATTTGAATCCTAAAATGTTCCTCAAAGTGAGACTATATATGACAGTTATATCCTAAGCATGACTTGAAGTCTAGATTAGAGTTGTTCAAACTATTTTAGACTGATAGTGTCCTATTTAGTCTGGATTATAGCTGTCCTATTGAGTCCTGAGCATGAACTGTGAAGCCTACTCTGATTTTAATCCACACTACAACTGTCCTATCTCGTGTTGAGCATTAACTAATAAACACTACCGTGAATTAGAGCTGTCCTTACTCTTGTCTAGATTAAAGCTGTTGTATCTAGTCTTAAGCATGGATTGACAAAAGCCCTATTGGATTGTAATCCAATTCCCAATTGAGTTGCCATATTTCGTGTTGAGCATGAACTGATAAAGTCTAGATTATAGCTCTCTAATCTCTCGTCTTGAATAAAGATGTCTTATCTAATTTTTGGGCATGAATTGACATGGCCTACTCGAATTGGAGTCAAATATACTGGAGCTGTCCAATCTAGTCTGACTCTTGACAATGTACTAATTAGGTTTAAATTACCGCAGTCCTAACTTTTTTGTTAGGACAACTGTTTTATTTAGTCCAAATAATGAATTGATTAAATCTACATTGTAGATCTCCTATCCCTAGTCTAGATCAAAGATGTCCATCTAGTTTTGAGCATGCACAAACAAAGTCTACTCGGATTGAAGTCCAATCCTGAACACTAGAGCTGTTTTATTTATTCTTGAGCATGAAACGACGACGCGTGTTTAAAAGAGTGATAACATGACTTGCAAGACTAAGTAGGACAGCTCTAATCCAGATGAGAGTTTTCCTATCTAGTATTGAGCATGAACATATGAAGCCTGCTGGAACAAAAGATCAAACATCTTCCATGATAACCTAAATAGTCCAGCTGCAATCATTTCAATGCAAGACTAGATAGGACAGCTCTAATCCTGACAAGAGCTGTCCTATCTAGTATTGAGCATGAAACAAAAAACTGTGCTTGAAATAGGAAACAAACTTCTTCTATGACAAACTGAACAGTCAAGTTGCAGCAGTTTGAATGAAAGACTAGATGGGACAGCCCTATTCCAGACAAGAGTTGTCCTATCTAGTGCTGAGCATAAACCGATAAACCATGCTCAAAATAAATATCAAATATCTTCTATGACAACCTAAACAGTCCTGTTGCGATAATTTCAATGCAAGTCTAGATAGGGCAGCTCTAATTTAGACTAGAGTTCGAACTACTTTAATCTCAGCAAGAGCTGTCCTATCTAGTCTTTGTCAATGAACTGATGAGGCCTGCTCGAATGAGGGGCGAAACATCTTCTAAGACAATCTGAACAGTCCAGCTACGATGGAATCAATACCCGGCGAGTACAAAGACTTGGATGAATGAGACTAATCACATACAAGTTCTAAGTAGAGTATTTTTCCTGGCCCAACGATATTGTCAGCCTAAGTCAGCTGGGATAGTTTCCCCTTGAACGGGATAAGCAGTAGAAACAAATTGATATCGCCATATGTCCTTTATTTTTATGATCCTTGTCCGCTTAAGGAGGACCTGGGGAAAAGGTGTGCTGTATAATTTAATGCACCGCTTTAAACCAACAACCCGAAGGCAAGGGAAGGTGAAGTATTGTCTTATTTTGATAGGACACCAACATCGATCCTCCATGACTCAATCTTCTCGCAGTGTGCCGAAACCGTGAATCACAAAAATAGGAGCAGAACCAATCTGACATGACAGGCGGCACACATTAGATTTTTACAATGATGACCATGTAAACTCACCAAATCAATCATGTCGTATCAGGGAAAGCTCCGCCAGACTGCAGGTTTGACGCTAACCTTGCGGGACAGGTGTTGGAGTCAATCACACCTGCAACGCTCAATTTTTATTTAATATCGAAGCGGCTTTAAATCGTGTTGACAGAATTGATACAGAGGAGACGTTTTCCTCAGGTAAACATGTTTTATGGGGGAGGGGGAATAAAGACAGCCTGTGACTTGAAAGGTAACAAAACCATACCGGGGTTCAGTCAAGTGAAAGTAACTAGTGGGTTGCAGGATCATCTGCCTATTTCATCAACAAACACCATCAATTACGATATCGAGAACACATCATCTTGGCTACATATCACAGTGTTATCATCACATGTCCAATAGTGATATGTTTTCAGCTAGAATAAGACATTAACTACAAAACTAGGATTTTGTCTGCTACGACCTTGGATGATTTAATACTGAGCTCAAATCAAACATGATATCACTACTTGACAGTAGAATAAATTACTTTGAAAATGTCAGCTTTATGTGAAGAGACTAAGCAGTCTCAGAGCACAGGGGTAGAGATAAACGCATTGGACAACTAGTCAATTCTCAATCATACGGGATGGTAATTTGGTGGCGCAGTGATCAATAACACATCATGGATGTTATTTTGAGCAGAGGTTAATTGCACTAAGCCTTGGACCCAACCTGTCATGTGAATATGTGACCCACACTTCTCTTGCTTTTAAGATAATCTATGACGTCCTTGCATCCATGACTGACATTTTACTGTCTTTGTAACGTCGATGGTGGCATGACTTTTCACAGGGGCGATATCTTTAAAAGTTCTACTTTTGTACCTATGACACGTTCGCATGTAGAGTCCGATGGAAAGTCTTGGAACATGAGTGCCGATTGTATCTAAAGGGACAGACACTGACTTGAACTGTGGCCCTATTTCCTATACTTTTATTGTATTGATCTAAGAGTGGGCAGATTTACCTAATGTTGTGACAGACAAATGTATATGCTGTTTAGGAAGTTTATTTTTGACCGGAAAAAACCCAGTAGTGATGCTCATCCACGTTTTCAAAAGATATATTATGTTACTTTTGGATCTGGGAACGCTTCGACAAACAAACATCTTCCAGACAAACTCAAAAAAACTGTTTTAAAAGTGACAGTGAATCAAAATGTACGCAACATTTACACCAAATCATATACAATCATACTTGCCAACCTTGAGACCTCCGATTTCGGGGGGAGGGGGAGGGAGGAGTATATTTATAGCTACAATTCACCACGTCAAGTGAATTCTAGCTATATATATATATATATATATATATATATATATATATATATATATATATATATATATATATATATATATATATATATATATATGTCTTAATAAGGTTATCCAAAAAATAGTGCTCGATACCGTAGTAGAGCGCAATATATGTATGTGTGGGAAAAAATAACAAGACTATTTCATCTCTACAGGCCTGTTTCATGAGGGGGGGTTCCCTCAATCATCAGGAGATTTCCTGATGATTGAGGGAACCCCCCCTCATGAAACAGGCCTGTAGAGATGAAATAGTCTTGTGATTTTTTTCCCACACATACATATATATATATATATATATATATATATATATAAGAGAAATACTTGAATTTCAGTGTTCATTTATTTACACATATACACACACATAACACTCATCTACTCATTGTTGAGTCAAGGGTTGAATTGTCCAGCCTTGTTCTATTCTCTGTCACTATTTTTCTAACCATGCTGCTCTGATGATGCATCCTGCTTCGTCTCCTTGTTGTGTGCGCAGTTGTGCACTGCACTTTCTGAAAGCCCTAGGTGTTTTTGTCACACATGCATGTACAGTAGATGGCAGTATTGTCCTGTTTAAGAGTGTCACAACATTGTTGTTTATGGCAGACAAACTGCTTTACGGTAAACGAAAACGTGACTGCTGTTGTTGTGTGTTGTTGCCGCGCTGGGAGGACGTTAATGAAACTGCCTAACAATAAACCCACATAAGAAACCAATAACTCGCCCTCGATCATTCTACAGTTATAACGTCATTGGGCAGGCACGCTGTTTATATTGTGGGAAAGCGGACGTGAAAACAGGCTGTCGACACGTCACTCAGGTCCGCCTGAATTTCGAGAGATTTTCGGGAGAAAATTTGTCCCGGGAGGTTTTCGGGAGAGGCGCTGAATTTCTGGAGTCTCCCGGAAAATCTGGGAGGGTTGGCAAGTATGTATACAATACATATTATTTTGACCACAAAGAAGTGTGTTAAAATGTAGATTGAAATCATCGGGGGTTCCTTTAAGAGAAAAATTGTTCCTTTTTTAAAAATATTCAGTTTTGTTGGTCCTTTTGAAATGCATTACTTACGGAAAACAAGCTGCATACCACTGTTTTGCACAAAACGTTCAGATACACGTTGAGTGAATTGATTTGTGAATTCATAGCTGTCGCACTTCTTTTCCTCCTGCAGATAGCGCCATCAAACAATCGTTTCTTTAAGTTACCATAACAGAACAATTTAAAATAGCGATAGGAAAAACAGCAAATATGGGCTGTCTAAATTAACGCGACAATAACGCGTTAACTATAAGTTCCTTAAACGTTTTTCACCCTCTGCCTGTTCCGTAGCTTGGGGAAATGTGTAATGGCGTCCACAGCACAAAGAAAGGGGGACTTTATGGAAATCTCAGATCCAAAGCCATGGCAAGTCATTCTCCGGACAAGGCAAGACAATTGTACCTTCAATCGCGTGAGACGACATCATTGGAGTAAACCCTGATGGCGTGCAATGCTGCTTGCAAAGAAGAAGAGCTTCACATCCGTGTTTGGATTACAGTTGAGTGCATTATTAACATAAAATGTAGATTGCTACTCAAACTGCCTTAGTAAGATGGAAGACAAGCTCAGCAGAAACAAAGACGGTACAAAGGAAGTCTAAAGTCACTTTTATCTGAGATTTTCTTCAAAACATGTCAAGTCTTTTCTCATACCACAATAATAACGCTACGCTTCACATCTGGTCTAACCAACAAAACAAATAAAAATCGACTTACAATACGATCATGCAATACTGTGTTATTCTGTGATATTTTTTTTAACCTTTTTTTTATGTTTTATAACCTGTTCTGATTGATAGTCCGCAATTACAGAATGTTTACCAGGCTGAATATTACATTTATAAGTAGGTAGAGAAGGTTAAAACATCGTCATGCATATTTATGAATGCCATTGACTTGTATAACAAATGAACTACAGAATATCAGAAACATTTATTCAGGCAGATCAAATTTCACCTAAAATCTTTGACAATTAAAGTATGATTGTAACAATCCACAATTTGTGTTATTATTGTGTGAAACTGCTATCTTGTTGGGTCAATGGCAGAGGATAATCTCACCACATCTAGTGTGTGTGTGTGACAATCATTGGTACTTTACTTTAACATGGAAGTGTAGCCCCTCTCCTCTAAATGCAAGTGCTCCTAAAGCAGGAATACAAATGATGTATTCTTACAAAATACAAACTCTGGCAAGACACCAACGCACTGCAGGTATTTGTTTTATTCTCTTTAAAGGCGTGTTTGTATCTTTTTTTGTGTTGAGCTGTTTCAAAAAGCATGTTTAAAAAACATTTTATCAAAGCAAATTAATTGTGCAGTCACGGTATTAAAAAGTGTAAAAAATATATTTTTAGGGTACACTTATTGATGAAAAAAATTATATTTTACTCCGATTAATTTTGAGTTAACTATGAAAAAAAATGCTATTAATCACGATTAAATATTTTTATCGTGTGAGAGCCCTGCTTTTTATTAAAGCAAATTAATTGTGCAGTCACGGTATTAAAAAACGTAAAAAATATATTTTTAGGGTACACTTATTGATGACAAAAAATTAAATTTTTTACTTCGATTAATTTTGAGTTAACTATGAAAAAAAATGCAATTAATCACAATTAAATATTTTAATCGTGTGAGAGCCCTGCTTTTAATACATGCTCCAGCAAGCCAGATCAATCTAGACACACAATCAAGAATCATCAAAAGATAATAACTATAGTAAATAAAGTTGTATTTTTAACTCATCCTTCGTTTTAGGCGTGATTGAGGAATGTGTGAAGAATGCACAAGCAACCTAATAAGACCTGACAAATCCGAAAGAGAAAGAGATAATATGGTATTATATGCTCACATATGCTACCAAGTGGTTGTTTGAGCATACTGCATCAAGTGTTGGACAGTCCCACTCCTTAATGCTTCAGTTACACGCAGAATTCTCACAGGAGTGGGGCAATAATACAACTTTACCTACTGTACGGATTATTACAACTGATTTAATTTTGGTACGATTTGCTTTTCGTTGGCTGTGATGAGGTGGCGACTTGTCCAGGGTGTACACCGCCTTCCGCCCGAATGCAGCTAAGATAGGCTCCAATGCCCCCCGCCACCCCGAAGGGAATACGTGGTAGTAAAATGGATGGATGGATGCTTTTCGTTGGACTGTTGTAACAGATTTCTTACAAAAAGCGAGTTACACACCACTGGATTCCAAACAACGGGCAGGTACATATTGTGTGAATTGACTCGTGAGACGGCGCCCTCTGCTGGATTCATAGCTGTCAAGTTATGTTTTGTTTGTTTGTTTTCTCCCCAAACTTGAAAAGGGTTTGACTTTTTGACCAGGGGTTACACTGGGACTTCACTCTTTGTTTTAATCCAATGATAAGACAAATCTCTGTTTATCCGTTTATTTTGGACTTGATTGTCTCTTTTTTTCATTGAATAGTTTTAAGGTGAAAAACCTTTGGAAAAAGGTGGACAAATACAAAAGCAATTAGGGACCTATATAAACAAATTACAATAAACCATTTTTTAAAGAAAAGTGTTTCCAAAAGTACATATAGTGACCTTTAACAGCTTGGATTTGGCATTTAAACATTTAACAACCACTTGGCAATTAAAATATATTCAACACATCAAATCAAAAACATCAAAATAATATAAGTAATCTCACCGTCAGCCACCCTGGTCTCTTTAAACAGTTGTCTCTATTGTATTTGGCAAAATCTCCTCGAGCAGTGTTTGTTGGCCTGAAGTCTGAGCTGGAGCTGCAGACTTAAAAAGAGTGGATTTGATTGCATCAGGTGAGAGCCTTCCTGATTACTGATGGTCTTCAGCTGTTGGAAAATGTTGTCTGTAATTCCAGTGCTGTCCTCTGGGGGGAAATGGGAGCCAAACTCACAATTGGACATGAGGCCCTTCTGTTTGGGTGAAGGCTTTGGCCTTGTGTAGAGTTTGCCAAAACAATAGCTGCAGCACTTTTTTAGCCTGCAGATAGCGCCATTACACCCGTTTTTCTTTAAAGGCCTACTGAAACCCACTACTACCGACCACGCAGTCTGATAGTTTATATATCAATGATGAAATCTTAACATTCCAACACATGCCAATACGGCCGGGTTAGCTTACTATAGTGCAATTTTAAATTTCGCGCGAAATATCCTGCTGAAAACGTCTCGGTATGATGACGCCTGCGCGTGACGTCACGGATTGTAGAGGACATTTTGGGACAGCATGGTGGTCAGCTACTAAGTCGTCTGTTTTCATCGCAAAATTCCACAGTATTCTGGACATCTGTGTTGGTGAATCTTTTGCAATTTGTTCAATGAACAATGGAGACAGCAAAGAAGAAAGCTGTAGGTGGGAAGCGGTGTATTGCGGCAGGTGTTGTGACGGATAACGCACTCCCGCCGTAGAATGCACCCCCTGACTGGTGTGCCGGATAACACTGCCGGTGTTTCATTGTTTACATTCCCGAAAGATGACAGTCAAGCTTTACCATTGGCCTGTGGAGAACTGGGACAACAGAGACTCTTACCAGGAGGACTTTGAGTTGGATACGCGGGCGCGGTACCGTGAGTACGCATGCAGCTGCGGCTTCCAAACATTTGATCGCTTGCCCGTACGTGCGTGCCGCTATGTGCATGTCACGTACGTAACTTTGGGGACTTTGGGGAAATATATGTGCTGTATGAAATTTGGGGAGGTGAACGGTACTTTGGGCTGTGGGATTGAGTGTGTTGTGCAGGTGTTTGAGTTGTATTGGCGGGTTATATGGACGGGAGGGGGGAGGTGTTTGTTATGCGGGATTAATTTGTGGCATATTAAATACAAGCCTGGTTGTGTTGTGGCTAATAGAGTATATATATGTCTTGTGTTTATTTACTGTTTTAGTCATTCCCAGCTGAATATCAGGTCCCACCCGCCTCTCACAGCATCTTCCCTATCTGAATCGCTCCCACTGCCCTCTAGTCAATCACTCTCACTTTCCTCATCCACGAATCTTTCATCCTCGCTCAAATTAATGGGGAAATCGTCGCTTTCTCGGTCCGAATCGCTCTCGCTGCTGGTGGCCATGATTGTAAACAATGTGCGGATGTGAGGAGCTCCACAACCTGTGACGTCACGCGCATATCGTCTGCTACTTCGGGTACAGGCAAGGCTTTTTTTATCAGCGACCAAAAGTTGCGAACTTTATCGTCGATGTTCTCTACTAAATCCTTTCAGCAAAAATATGGCAATATCGCGAAATGATCAAGTATGACACATAGAATGGACCTGCTATCCCCGTTTGAATAAGAAAATCGCATTTCAGTAGGCCTTTAAGACTGCATAACAAAACTTTGGAAAATATGTGAATATGCTGGGGATCTACTGTAAACCATAGTCCAACATGAATCATCAGATGTTTATCAGATGGGTAATTGCCAAAGTCTAGTACTAGTATACAAACTCTCTAGACAAAAAAGGTCAAAGGCTCTGCAGAAGACATGCATTGAGATAAATCACTCCTTAAGTTACACCAGTCAGGGCGAGAAGGGCTTCAGAGTGTGGCGTTGTAATAAAGGCTACAATCACCTAACAACCTGACCTATCAAGGTCCAACCACGTAAACATGATCATCACTGCAGCACGCCCCCTGTGAATCAGGTTAAGCTGGGCGGCACTCAAACCTGTCACATCCACAGAGGCCATATGGGCAATTTCCCGTGGGAGAAGATTACGCTGAGGCGCGTGAAGAATAAAGGACGGAAAAAAACCCTTCTCAGTGAAACGAGCTTCTCCAGAACTCAAACTCACGTTGAAGCTGGAGACGCATACCTGACTCAAAATACCACATTGGTACATAATAAACATACACGGTATTACTTATAGATGCCTTCGCTGACACCTGCAATCGGATATTAACAGCAAAGGGTACAAATAATCGCAGGGAAAACAACAAATTACAGTAAGTAATATCTGCTATGGGGGGCACTGACAACTCTTGGAATGTGTTGACGTTCACCCAATATTATGCTTGCTACTTTTGCACAAAGCCAGCAGAAATACATATTTATGATAATGTACAATTACATTCCACGCTTGCTTGAAACAAACAATATTCACTCCTTACTTTGCATTTTCAGGTAATGTGTTTCGTTATTATGCCTTAGTTTCCTGGGTGCCCGGAGGCTGATGGAAATGAATTGTGAACAGAATGCAGGATCGCCGCTTTTTGTGTACTTGCAATGAGTATGATAGCAGTTCGGGAGCGTTGATTACATGCTCAATTTTAAAAATGCTCCGCTGATCAGGTTTTGTTTGTGTACGGCAATAAAGAGTGAATTTCATGTGAAACATGTGAGTACAGTATGTGTGGCTATATACAACATCATTAAACCAGCGGTGCTCAAAGTTGGCACAAAGACAAAATAAAATTAAAGCTGCAAGCAGCGATGGACGGGACCGACTTTTGCTGGTGTTTCCTGCCTTTACCCATTCAACATATCTTTACCTGCACATTACCTACCTTCCCTGCATCCTCGGGACACACTGGTGCTTCTTTCTTCCACCCATACAACATATCTATGTAATCATGTAATTTAACCTTCTTTGCATAGTAAGCTCACGCTGGTACTTCCTGCCTGTACCCATTCAACCTATTTTCACCCGCACATTACCTACCTTCTCTGCATACTGGGGTCACACTTGTGCTTTCTGCCTTTACCCAGTCAACATATCTTAACCCGCACAGTACCTACCTTCTCTGCATTGTGTGGTCACGCTGGTGCTTCCTGCTTTTAAGCGGCCATCTTGAGACGGCAGCAGCGCAGCAGCATCAGCGCAGCGGTTCTTTGAAGGCTCGTAAAATCAAAAGCAGCTATGAAAACCCTTTCATCAACTTTTAATCAGAAGGGTTCAATCTCTCTCCTGTGTTAGTTTGAAGCCGACACGACAAATGCGCTCAGAGGAGATAATGTTTAAATAAAAGGTGACTGTTTTGACCCCAATTTTGTTTTGAAGGGGGAATTGCAAACTGCCTGTTGATTTTTGCTGGGGGTTGTCAATGAATGAAATGTAGGTCTAAGTGAGACCTACATAGAGGTTTTTGTTTCATGTCTCTACAACATTCCTACTGGAAGTTACACACAGTTGTGTCTGTGTTTTCTTCCTAGGAGCAGTTTTGTCTGTGTTTTATTCCTAGGAGGCGCTAGAGCGCAATTTTGAGTTTTAGGGTTTAGTTTTTTATTAGACCGCAATTTGAAGCATGTTAAGGGGGTCAAATTACAGCTCAAAGAGGAAAAAATTACTGTTTTTACGAAATGTTTGATTTGAAGGGGGAATTGCCAACTTCCTGTTGATTTTTGCTGAAGGATGCTAGTGAACGAAATCTAGGTCTAAGTCAGACCTACATAGATGTTTTTGTTTCATGTCTCTACGATATTCCTACTGGAAGTTACAGGCTGTTTTGTCTGTGTTTTTTTCCTAGGAGGCGCTAGAGCGCAATTTTGAGTTTTGGGGTTTGGTTTTATTATTAGATGGCAATGTTTGCCAGTCCTGATGTGTGTGTCAAATATGGTGAGTATTGACGCATGTTAAAGGGGGTCAAATTACAGCTCAAAGAGGCGGCGGTATAATAAAGAATAATAATAAAACCTTACAAATTCAATAGGGTCCTCTGTCCCAAAGGGACATTGCGGTCCCTAATAATTGTATGTGTGAAGAAGCAACTAATAATCACAACAACAATACAGATAAAATAAGAACTTCGAGGGCCCTCTCTGATGTTGACAACATTGGCACATATTTCATAGTTATGAACATTCCCATCAAAATGCAGTCGTGATTTTAGCACATTTTGGAATACCCACGCCAATATGTGGGCAGGCCTTCATCGACCTGCTGACGTCACCTACAGAAGACTGAATGCAATTTCATATCGCGGTGTATGTGTTTTGGTAGAATCTTCATCTCAAATTGAGCAAATATGTCAACTTACTGGGTCCTCAGTGTTAGAATAATTGTTTCTAAGTTATCAAAAAAATGTTGTGTTACATTGAGTGCCCGGCGAGAAGCAAAAACATGTCTTTGAAGCTACCAAGAAGAAGGCTTGTAAGACTCCACTGTGTAGGGATGGCAAGCAACATGAAGGTGTTCTGTTTCTTTCATGTATTGTAATCAACAGAAATATATTGTCGTGACCCAACAACTACAAAGCGGAGAGGAAGCAAGGCCTGACTCCCCTCCAGGCACCGCTTTTTTGAACTCTTTTATGACCTCTTTTTGAACTCTTTTACTAACCTCTTTTTGAACTCTTTTACGAACCTCTTTTTTAACTCTTTTACGAACCTCTTTTTTTTTTTTTCACTCTTTTACGAACCTCTTTTTTGAACTATTTTACAAACCTCTTTTGTGAACTCTTTTACGAACCTCTTTTTTGATATCTTTAATGACCTCTTTTTGAACTCTTTTACGAACCTCTTTTTGAACTCTTTTACGCACCTCTTTTTGAACTCTTTTACGAACCTCTTTTTTAACTCTTTTACGAACCACTTTTTGAACTCTTTGCCAAACCTCTTTTTGAACTCTTTTACGAGCCTCTTTTTTGAACTCTTTTACGAACCTCTTTTTTGAACTCTTTAATGACCTCTTTTACAAACCTCTTTTTGAACTTTTTAATGACCTCTTTTTGAACTCTTTTACGAGCCTCTTTTTTGAACACTTTGACGAACCTCTTTTTGAAGTATTTTACGAACCTCTTTTTTGAACTCTTTTATGACCTCGTTTTTGAACTCTTTGACGAACCTCTTTTTGAACTCTTTTACAAACCTCTTTTTTGAACTCTTTGACAAATCTCTTTTTGAACTCTTTTACAAACCTCTTTTTGAAGTCTTTTACGAACCTCTTTTTTTAACTCTTTTATGACCTCTTTTTGAACTCTTTTACGGACCTCTTTTTTTAACACTTTGACAAACCTCTTTTTGAACTCTTTTATGAACCTCTTTTTTTAACTCTTTTATGACCTCTTTTTGAACTCTTTTACAAACCTCTTTTTGAACTCTTTTACAAGCCTCTTTTTTGAACTCTTTGACGAACCTCTTTTTGAACTCTTTTACGAGCCTCTTTTTTGAACTCTTTTACGAACCTCTTTTTGAACTTTTTTACGAACCTCTTTTTGAACTCTTTTACGAACCTCTTTTTTTAACTCTTTTATGACCTCTTTTTGAACTCTTTTACAAACCTCTTTTTTGAACTCTTTGACAAACCTCTTTTTTAACTCTTTTACGAACCTCTTTTTTAACGCTTTTACAAACCTCTTTTTTGATTTCTTTTACGAACCTCTTTTTGAACTCATTTACGAACCTCTTTTTGAACTCTTTGACAAACCTCTTTTTTGAACTCTTTTATGACCTATTTTTTGAACTCTTTTACGAACCTCTTTCTTGAACTCTTTTACGACCTCTTTTTTTGAACCGACCTTTTCTTTTGAACTGTTTTGTAATCAAAGGCGATGGCTGTATACGAACCCGTACCTTTGGAATCAGCTGTTGCCATGTGGTCAGGGAAGGTCCAAATAAAAGAAGGAGAAGTGCAATCTTTTGGGGGAGTGTGCTGGAGACTGTACAAGAGTACAGACCAGACATTTCTCCTCAAATTGAGCCAAATTGAATTCTGTCTCTGTTTAATTCCTTGTTTCTTAGACTTAGACTTAGACAAACTTTAATGATCCACAAGGGAAATTGTTCAATTTGTTCTTGTCTCGTTTAATAGATGTCATCAGTGTTTGAACCTGACACTCAGCCTAACTTAATGAATTATTGTGACTACTAAGGGCTTGACTAACTAAGATCCAAACACCACGCGGTAAACAGCATTTGCAATCTATAAAATAGTGTGTACTATTAGTGGGCTTGTTTACGTGCGATCTACTAAGACTGTTTGTGCAATGGAAAAGTGGTGCAGACCACCTTATTTAAATGAGGATTTTGCATGTACTATCCGGGGGCATCACCACAGAGACACTCTTATTTACTGCACATGCATGTTATCATGCATGTGCATGATAACAAATTGCAAAATGCCTACCTGTGGCATTTTGCAATGTTTTTAAACACCCCAGCAGGCACAAGACATTAAAACAACGTTGAGAACTAATTGAGCAACTCAAACTTAACCTTGAAACAACATACTTTTTTACGACATTTATTCAATGTTGGGTTCTGACGTTGAGTTGACCATTGAATTTTGGTAATTTCCCAACACATAAACAAAGTTTATTGAATGTCAGGTTGTGACATTGATTTGGCCATTGAATTTTGGTCATTTCCCAACCAACAACGCGGATCCAACGTTGGACATCAACGTTGTCTTAATTTACAAATACAACTATTTTGCAATGTTGTCTCAAAGTCAGTTTTGAAGGACATGTATGTATAATCAACGTTGTATCAATGTCTTGTGCCTGCTGGGATGCAGAAGACATCTACCACTTTTTATGGGGATTTTAGCAGCAGTCGTGCAGTGCATTTACACTTTTTTTTTTTTTTTTTTTACCGCTGAAAGTGCATGGGAACGTGGCTGCATTTACTTTGCTCATCATGCAAAAAAGGCATAATTGAAAACGTTTTTTTTCATATAAGAAATATTTTAACAATATGTAGTCTACGGGAAAAAAATGATCATCATTCAAAAAAATGCTAAAGAACACCAAAATGCAGCAATTAAATATGTTTTATTCAGCCCCTTAACTCAGCAGCTATTAAATTATGTTGCTGAATAGACGATATGACATTTTGTTTTAAATTTCTGACTATTCACATATGTTAACTTAACACACACGTATGACGGAGGATTCTCGTCTGACCATCGTCTGACCATCGTCTGACCATCGTCTATCTGTGCAAAAAGTGTTAATGAGTGTTGATGAATCACATTGCGCCTGTTAAATAATTATATTTGCATTTCTTCCTTCCAGTATTGTGGATGTTTTGATGATCCGCATATATTTTGCATGTTAATGAAGACAGAGATGCAAAATGGATTGCACGCCTTATTCTGCTCATACATTGTATATATAGTGTATATTGTAGCGTCCCGGAAGAGTTAGTGCTGCAAGGAGTTCTGGGTATTTGTTCTGTCGTGTTTATGTTGTGTTACGTTGCAGTAGTTCTCACGGAATGTGTTTGACATTCTTGTTTGGTGTGGGTTCACAGCGTGGCGCATTTTTGTAACAGTGTTAAAGTTGTTTATACGGCCACCCTCAGTGTGACCTGTATGGCTGTTGATCAAGTTTGCCTTGCATTCACTTGCGTGTGTGAAAAGCCGTAGATATTATGTGACTGGGCCGGCACGCAAAGGAAGTGCCTTTAAGGTTTATTGGCGCTCTGTACTTCCCCCTATGTCCGTGTACACAGCGGCGTTTTAAAAAGTCCCAAGTTTTGCTTTTTGAAACCGATACCGATAATTTTAAAACCGATGCCGATAATTTCCGATATTACATTTTAAAGCGTTTATCGGCCGATAATATCGGCAGTCCGTAATTATCAGACATCCCTAGTTTCGAACCTTAGGAAAAATAGTCTAAGAAAAGCAGACCTGGCGATCAAAAAGGAGAGAAAAAGAAGTTGAGCCTCTAGTATTCTATTTTGGGTCCTCTTCTACTGATGTGTTCCTCAGGATGCTTGATGAAAAGCTGAAAGAACATGCGGAGACACAGGCTATGGTGTCCATGGAAGTGCAGGGAAGTCGGGAAATGGCGATTATTATTTTATTTATTTATTTATTTTTGTTAATAATAATGTAAACCATATCAGTTTTGAAGTAATCAGGGGTGAGTGCGACAAAATTAAGATAATAGTTTTACATGCTCTTATCCACACCGTCTATGCAGGGAAATTGACTCCAGTTCTGTAGATCAGTGATTTTCAACCTTTTTTGAGCCAAGGCACATTTTTTGTGTTGACAAAATCCGGAGCCACACCACCAGCAGAAATCATTAAACAACGAAACTCAGTTGACAGTAAAAAGTCGTTGACGCAATTGTTGGATATGACTTTAAACCATAACCAACCATGCATCAATATAGCTCTTGTCTCAAAGTAGGTGTACTCTCACCACCTGTCACATCACGCCGTGACTTATTTGGAGTTGTTTGCTGTTTTCCTGTTTGTAGTGTTTTAGTTCTTGTCTTGCGCTCCAATTTTGGTGGCTTTTTCTCTTTTTTTGGTATTTTCCTGGAGCAGTTTCAGGTCTTCCTTTGAGCGATATTTCCCGCATCTACTATGTTTTTATCCTTCTTCGTGAGGACTTTGTCGATTGTCATGTCATGTTCGGATGTTACATCTTTGCTCCACAGTAAGTCTTTGCTGTCGTCCAGCATTCTGTTTTTGTTTACTTTGTAGCCAGTGTTACGATCCGCTGCCCGGATCATAGTTTGTTTATGTTTGAGTCACGTGTTTTCAGCACCTTGATTTTGTTTGTTTTCAGTTGCCATGTCAACCGATTACATGCACCTGCCTCTGGTTAGTGTTCGGGACGCGCACCTGTTGCCCGGGCACTAATCAGAGGGCTATTTAGTCTTTGCCCTGGCCTCACTCGGTCTGGCTTCCTAGTTTGTTCCCATACAACAGATAACGACAACTTTGATTCTCGCTAGCTTTTCACGCTATGCCATTTTGCCTGCTAGCTCCCACGCTAGTCCTTTTGTTTTTGCCTTTTGCTATTTGCACGTCTTTTGTTCGTTCCCCGTACGATTTATATTTTCAATAAATTATTTTCCTACCTGCAAGCTGTGTCCGAAGCCGTCTGCATCCTTGGGAGAACCACACCCGCATCACTATGCGACCACGTCGTTTCAGCCAGTTCAGTTTTAGTTTCGTTCTGCATAGCCTTCCCTAAGCTTCAATGCCTTTTCTTAGGGGCACTCACCTTTTTATTTATTTTTGGTTTAAGCATTAGACACCCTTTTACCTCCACGCTGCCTCCCGCTGTTTCCGAAATCTACAAAGCAATTAGCTACCTGCTGCCACCTACTGATAAGGAAGAGTATTACACGGTTACTCTGCCGAGCTCTCGACAGCACCAACACTCAACAACAACATATCATTTACAGACTATAATTACTGGTTTGCGAAACATATTTTTTACACCAAATCGGTGAAATTAGACTGTATCTCACGGCACACTAGTGTGCCGCGGCACAGTGGTTGAAAAACACTGCTGTAGATGACGTCACACAGCCTGGCGATGGAAAAGCAGCATTCCACAAATTATCTACACATTACTCAAAAACTAATTGACTGCCAAAAGTCATTTTAGGAGCAAAAAATACATAAAAGAACCAGGACTACACCAGTTTGAGACATTGTGTGTGTTGCTAGTTGCAAGTGCCACCCACGTTACTTTTGACAGTTTACTTTATTCAAAGGTAAACAGCAAATTCAAACACCAGTGAAGAAAAAAATATATAAAAAGAACAATAACCCGATGAAGTTAAACATTCACATCAACTAGGAACTAAGCAAGAACATGACATGTTTTTCAATCATTAGTGCACAACAGCAAGTGCCTACGAGTGTTCCGTGTATTTGCATACCAGTCGTGTACGTCCAGTCCACAAATAGCATGTGTTTACAGTTGTGTGTACTGTAATGTTCATGTAGCTGATGTTCTTACGCTGCATTTTTCCTTTTGCCCTGACAGAAAGTATTGAGGTAGGTTGCTATAATGCATATCAGAGCGAGACCCTGTGATGCCACACAGCTAAAGGACTGCGGAGAAGGTCAAACATTGACCGTCATTTCAGTTCTTTGTGTGCTGTCATTGACATCCAGCATGACTGTATTCCTGAAGCTCTGGAATGGAGGATTTATTTATAGAGGGGAGAAAACTGAGCAGCAAAGGTGGTTTGGAGATCAGCACCTGTCGTGTCTCCTCTGGCACCAGCAGTGTGAAAGACCCGTCCTTTTTTTTTTATATATAAAAAGGAGTAATGTCCAGTCTAAAATAGTACAGCGTTTTGGCCTGAAAACGTCTCTTTTTTTGTGAAAGTAGAAAGAGAAGGTTGATGTTTTTTTTTTTTTTCTTCCGGAGTCAAGGCTCTCGTTTAAAGCACACACGTCAATCTCCCATTCAAATGCTGTAGGAAGGGGATTTCATCACGGTTCACCTGACACATGAAACGTGAAGATTTGGGGCGGTGCACCATCCACTTCAGCCGCCAGACAGCAGTAGAGTGTCAAGTATCTAAAAATAAGACCACAGCATCAGTTGCTATGTAGAGTGGCCCTTTCCATCATTTTCAGCAGACTGCTTTGCAAAATGATTAACACCCCCTCTTCATCTCATGCGAGATACACCCAGGAATGGGGCCATACGAACCCTTCCCTATTCGAATTTCCCGTAATGTATTTTGTATTATTATCTTTCATTTTCCAATGCAAATGTTGATTTTATGAATAAAAGAATAAACCAACATTTTAATACAGCACACATTATTATCTACTATACATAGTTTTAATCAGCAATTCATATTTAAGGAAGTATTAAGCAGACCTGTTTTCCCCCCGAAGGTGTTTTAAAGGTTTAGTTTGCAATCAGAAGGATGCAGCTTCACATGAGAAAAAGTGCAGCTTGAACTCTTATTATTAGTATAAAGTGTAACCATTAGCCTTTACCTAAAGCAGGGGTGTCAAACTCATTTTAAATGGGGGGGGGGGGGGGGGGCCACATGGGAGAAAAATCTACGGCACGATAACTTAAAAATAAAGACAACTTCAGATTGTTTTCTTTGTTTAAAAATAGAACAAGGACATTTTGAAAATGTACAAATCATAATGTTTTTTTGTTTTTTTAACGCTTACATGTTGCGGTTTACAGTATCTTACCTGTATTTGTAGTGATTTATACTTTCTGAATAAATGATGTGATAATGTCCATCAGTCAACTCATTGGTGTTTATTTTCAATCTATCAAGATAAAAAAAATATTATCAAAATGAAATTACAGTATGTTATTTATGTAGTTTGCTCATTTTCCTAGACTGATGTACCAACATTATGTGGTTTATTTTTTTTTTTTTTTACATATGTAGCATCATCTACATACACTAGATACAAAGAATTGCTATTGTGACATCTAGTGGACACATTTAGAACAACAGTTTCTTTCATTCAAAAATTTCGGCTAATTTTTATACTTAGCAAACTCAACCCGCGGGCCGGATAAAACCTGGTTTATCCTTACGGCCTTACGTTTGTCACCCATGACCTAAGGCGTGGGTCTCAAACTAAGTTTGTCATGGGCAGCTAATATATTTTGGCATTCTTCAATGCCACTAGAAAGAACACAAAATAAAACTAGAAAGCTTAATAGTAAAACAAATTCATGAATCTAGATGGTAATCCGGATCAACCCCAAAATGCAATGACGGGTTCCTTATTCCATCTATGAAATTTCCTGAAGGTCAGATAAACATGAGCCCATAACTTTTTGAGCGGGAATAAAAGAAACCGAGTGAACACTCTTGTCTATTTCTCCTATCTTTGTCTGTGCGGTGTCACTGGCATACACACACAGAAGCGTAAACGTAAGGTAACTTAGTAGAAATTATCTGGATCAGACAGGGAATGTTCCTTATCCCATTTTGGCCATTGTCTGAAAGTTTCATAAAAAATCATCCATAAGTAGGGATAATGGCTTTTTGCCGATATCCGATATTCCGATATATGCAGTGTCCAACTCAATAATTACCGATACCGATATCAACCGATATATGCAGTCGTGGAATTAACACATTATTATGCCTAATTTGGACAACCAGGTATGGTGAAGATAAGGTACTTTAAAAAAAAATTAATACAATAAAATAAGATAAATAAATTAAAAACATTTTCTTGAATAAAAAATAAAGTAAAACAATATAAAAACAGTTACATAGAAACTAGTAATTAATGAAAATGAGTAGAATTAACTGTTAAAGGTTAGTACTATTAGTGGACCAGCAGCATGAAAATCATGTGTGCTTACGGACTGTATCCCTTGCAGACTGTATTGATATATATTGATATATAATGTAGGAACCAGAATATTAATAACAGAAAGAAACAACCCTTTTGTGTGAATGAGTGTGAATGAGTGTAAATGGGGGAGGGAGGTTTTTTGGGTTGGTGCACTAATTGTAAGTGTATCTTGTGTTTTTTATGTTGATTTAATTAAAAAATAAATAAATAAAATAAAATAAAAAAATACCGATAATAAAAAAAAAACGATACCGATAATTTTCGATATTACATTTTAACGCATTTATCGGCCGATAATATCGGCAGGTCGATATTATCGGACATCTCTATCCATAAGTTTGTTTAACTATTTTGGTAACTAATATAAACAATTACACAACCTACTGGCAGAGGTAATAAAGGTGCAACCACAGGAATATCACCACAACAAACACACATTAGGCAACACAAAGAGCAACTTCCTTTAAGCAAGCTGAAGGGTAAGAGGTAAAATATAAAATTTTACATTACATTTGACATTTAAGTTAAAGTTAACGTCCCACCGATCACACACACACTGGGTGTGGTGAAATGGGTCCTCTGCATTTGACCCAATATTAACTTAAAGCCTACCCTAGCTTAGGGTCACTATAGCTACTGGTAGAAGTGGTTAGTTAGTGGTGGTTATTTAGTTAGGTGGCTAAAATGTGAAAACTTTTTGAAACTTAACTGTGAGCATACCTGTCAACATTTGCAAATCAAAATATGAGAAATCTCCCTGAAAAATGTATAAAAATAAGGGATTCTTAATATCATCATAAGGAGCAGTTTTAAATTGATTACAACAAATCAAATAATCAATGGCCAGGACTAGAACCCATGTCCTTTGCTTTACAAGAGCATAATCCACTCCGACACATTTCTGGATCTAATACAGCATAAGCTTTCCCTGAAATATTGCGGAAATGAAATAAAAATAATTCTGATGGTCCTCAATGAGCTGGACTATGAGCTGACAGGTTTTAATTCGTTAACTCGCTCTTGACTTTGAATCTATGGACTCTAGAAAAAGGCAGAAATAGGCGGGTTACATTACATTAGAACAGGGATTCTCAAACTGGTACACCAAAGAATCTCTTGAATAAAGTAGTGTTTTATTTTCCTGTATTCAAACACAGTGTTACTGTTTAAACTGTGTGTAACGTTACAGTGGCCAAATTATTAAATATACTTGTTGAATAAAACCTCTGCCTTGTTTTAATGACTACTAAGGCCTACTACAGCACTTTATGTATTTATTTTGTCTGTTTATTTATTTATTTTAGTACATTTTTTTGAGATTGTACTTGGTTTAACAAGTTAGAGAACTACTGTATTAGAATTTGTGATTCATACCCTCATTTTATTCTTGGTCAAAAACTATTGCATAAGATGAGGAGTCTTTTTTTTTCTTCATCTGGACTAATTGGTCACACTGCAAATTATTTGCAGCATGCCAAGATTAAAACAAATATTTTTAGACATGTCCCTAGTTTTAAGAGCAATTTACTTATATTTTGTCATTGACTAATGTAATTGTTTAGCATGAATAACTATATTTTTGTCAAAATGTTAAAATTGAGAAAATAACTATTAATTTAAGATTTGTTCGGTTCTATTATTCGCTCTCGGAGCGATGACGTCACAACGTGACGTCACATCGGGAAGCAATCCGCCATTTTCTCAAACACATTACAAACACCGAGTCAAATCAGCTCTGATATTTTCCGTTTTTTCGACTGTTTTCCGTACCTTGGAGACATCATGCCTCGTCGGTGTGTTGTCAGAGGGTGTAACAACACGAACAGGGACAGATTCAAGTTGCACCAGTGGCCCAAAGATGCGAAAGTGGCAAGAAATTGGACATTTGTTCCGCACACTTTACCGACGAAAGCTATGCTACGACAGAGATGGCAAGAATGTGTGGATATCCTGCGACACTCAAAGCAGATGCATTTCCAACGATAAAGTCAAAGAAATCAGCCGCCAGACCCCCATTGAATCTGCCGGAGTGTGTGAGCAATTCAGGGACAAAGGTCCTCGGTAGCACGGCAAGCAATGGCGGCAGTTTGTTCCCGCAGACGAGCGAGCTAAACCCCCTGGATGTCTTGGCTCACACCGTCCCTTATGCCACCGAAGATGATCAAGAGAAGAATATCGACCCTAGCTTCCCTGGCCTGCTGACATCAACTCCAAAACTGGACACATCAGCTTTCAGGAAAAGAGCGCGGATGAGGGTATGTCTACAGAATATATTAATTGATGAAAATTGGGCTGTCTGCACTCTCAAAGTGCATGTTGTTGCCAAATGTATTTCATATGTTGTAAACCTAGTTCATAGTTGTTAGTTTCCTTTAATGCCAAACAAACACATACCAATCGTTGGTTATAAAGCGATCGCCGAATTCGTCCTCGCTTTCTCCCGTGTCGCTGGCTGTCGTGTCGTTTTCGTCGGTTTCGCTTGCATACGGTTCAAACCGATATGGCTCAATAGCTTCAGTTTCTTCTTCAATTTCGTTTTCGCTACCTGCCTCCACACTACAACCATCTGTTTCAATACATGCGTAATCTGTTGAATCGCTTAAGCTGCTGAAATCCGAGTCTGAATCCGAGCTAATGTCGCTATAGCTTGCTGTTCTATGCTCCATGTTTGTTTGAGTTGGCATCACTGTGTGACGTCACAGGAAAATGGACGGGTGTATATAACGATGGTTAAAATCAGGCACTTTGAAGCTTTTTTTTAGGGATATTGCGTGATGGGTAAAATTTTGAAAAAAACTTCGAAAAATAAAATAAGCCACTGGGAACTGATTTTTAATGGTTTTAACCCTTCTGAAATTGTGATAATGTTCCCCTTTAATGATTCTGCAACACCTCAGGGATGCTTAATTTAAGAATCAAGGATGCCTAATTTAAAAATCACGTTGAATAATGCTCGTTTTCAGAATAAAATACAAAGCCCTGCCAATTTCTACGTATATAAACCCTAATTTAGGATGTTTTACCAAGTAAAATTAGCTGTCCATGCAGCTATTTGATTGAACTTGTTTTTAGTTGTTTTTCTGAAATGCAGTCTTTATATGTTATATTTTGACAGCTCTTCTTTACAGTGCAGACACCTGCAGAACAGTGACAGGATTTATTACAATATATCCACTTGCACAGGCGGGAAAACTAGTACTTCACACCTACTCTTCTTCCCAATTAGATCTGTGAAGTAACATCAACCTTCTCATCTCACCCTCAGCAAGAGACGCGTCAATGACCGACCAAAACACTGGACAATGCCAGTGAACGTGTAATATTTCTTGGCAGTTCAGATTTGTGCTTTTGTTGAAATGTAATACATGACAATTCATTAAAACTCATGAAAATGTTTTTTCGACACACACACACACAACACTCAATCAACCCTACCACACGTTTGTGTCATTTTGCCTTTCAACCAAATGAGCAGTAGCGCAGCTCATTTAGCAGGAAATAATCTGTAAAATGTTATTTTCAATGCAGAATGTTTTTTTCGTTCCCCAAAAGTACAATTAAAACAAACATAATAATGATCAAAACAATTTTAAAATGGAATGCTATTAGTATTTGGCCACGCTAAAAAGATAAAAAGTAAAGTTACGAGAATAAAGGCTGCTAAAATTCCAGTCCACGTTTTCAATCAGTCAAAAACAAAACACACCAAAAGGGAATTTTAATGTAATTTAACTGGTGGAATGATACATATTTCATTGTTTGTAGACTTCATATCTTAAAGATATTGAGTTAAAAAAAAAAAAAATCTCAAGTTGAGTTTAGAGTAGTGTTGTCAGAGTATAACAGGCAGTTTATTTTGAGAGTACATGGTCCTGTAACTTAACTGCAGAAAGGTGGAGCGGGTTGTTATACGGTCAGTGCAAAAATGTGTGAAGAGACTCTGACTGGTGGCAAATCACGTTTTACATATACATTTAGTTCAAACTGTCACTGGGGTTTGAGCAAATAAATGACGTGCATTCAAGTGCGTGGCATTCTGACAATGACATTGCATTCGGGCTAAAATATTATCTTATAATAATTTATAAAGCAAGTAAATTTACTGCATTTAATTCATCAAAATCCACCTGATTTACAAAAATAATAATTAGCACAGGATAAATCTGCACGCTTCTCCTCTTGGACAAAACACTCAATTTGGCATGTTTCCCCCACAACCACACCTACTTTACTGCGCTTGGTCAGGGCTCGAGGGTAGGCTTCTCATATATTTTTGCTAATTTATTCTCGTAAATTTGAGATATTACATTTTTCTAGGAAAAATCCAATCATTGTTCTGGTAAAATTTTGCCTTTAAAGTTTAAACTGACTTTGCTCTTTTCAGCGTGGCCCTAATACACTTACACACAAACATGATATAATCCTGCATGTGGTACTAGACAACATCGTAGTTACACATATCAAATTCATCAAACAAAATAGAGAATGAAAATGTTTTCATTATGCAACAAACAACAACTAGAACAATGACAACATTAAAATGTTATTTTTGAGGTAGAACATTAAATTCAGCATTTGGAAGTGCTTCATGTTGGACACTCGTCGTTTTGCCTTGACAAGCACGAGAGGAGCTTAGGAGAGACGATTTTTTTGACATCTGAGGTAGTGCGGCACCTGATCTTGTAATTCGGACCCATCAGTTCCTCCGCATGTACAGTAAGTGAAAACACAGTGGAAGTTCCCTAAAGGCTTCCCACAACACATTCATTCCGGTTGAGGTAGGTTTTTGTTGAACAACAAGCTTCACACAACCCATCGCTTGCATGAAGGCCCAGAATTCCCGACTGAATAACCCAAAAGTCCTGAGACAGAACACGGCGAGTCCCTTGAAGAAGGCTTAGGTCTTCTGAGATGGAATCGTTGGTATGTTAGAGCAGGCAGCAGGCATCTTTGACATCCACAGGAAAGTAGCAATAAGACCAATAACTTAGAACCACTTTGACACAGAGATGATAAAGATATATGTAAATATATAAACTTAAACATGAAATCATCTTTGTATAACAAGGACATTTTGGCTCTTCTGTGTGCTGCCTAACACCAGAAAATAAACAAAGGACCAAATAGTGACAGTCCGAGAACACTACACTGGTCTGCCTGGCTAAACACAACTTTCCTGAAACCAGTCCTAAACTCCCTACAACTCCTTTAACTTACGAATAAAAATCGTTGCACAAAAATGCAAACTACTTTGAAAGAACAACCTGAGTGAGAACGAAACTGAGTGGACACTGCGGACACGGGGGCGTGTGGATTGGCCTTCGTACGCTGATTAGCCTTGGTTCTGTGGACCCGTTCGTGTTGCGGAAGACTCCTGGAACTGCGTCTCTGTGTCCCGCTCGACAGTGAATTTGTCGAGCGCTATCGTGGACAGCTGGGTGTCATTTGGTGAGTATGACACCATAGTTGAGTCAGCCTGAAAATACATGCACAGAAATACAATTATACTTTTTACACTTTATGTATTGTTCATTTGCTTTCTATCAGCGTCCTCATTTGCGTTTTAGACTATTTATTCTGCAATTTATAACTCTGATTTAAGCATACTTGCCAACCCTCCCGAATTTTTCGGGAAACTCCCGAATTTCAGTGCCTCTCCCAAAAATCTCCCGGGACAACCATTGTCACGAAAATCTCCCGATTTCCAGCCGGACAACTATATTGGGGGCGTGCCTTAAAGGCACTGCCCTTAGCGCAGCGTTTCTCAAAGTGTCTCTATTCCCCACTGGTGGGGAATAGAGACATGACAGGTGGGGCGCGAGGAACGGGAGGGAATTTCACTTTAATTTTTTATTTATTTATTTTTTTTTTACTATGCTTTCATTTTCTATACACACTGTAAATCACTTTGTGATTCTGTCTGTGAAATCCGCTATATAAATAAATGTAAATTACTTATTTTTCCTGTAGGCTTTACATTTCTAGGTAGGAGCAAAAGTTTGACAGACATAGCAACAGTAACTAATGGGGGCGGGGCTAAGCGGAACAAACTTGACGAGACAAGCGCAGCAAAATGAAAAGCTGTCCCACTGTCAAACGACACAGTTGCGAGACGTATATGCGACATTGCAAGTGATCTTGAGGAACAACTCGGAGACAAATGAAAAGAAAGTCGTTTTGCTTTACAAGTGGACGAAGCTACTGACAGCAATAAAGACTTCCTGTTGATCGCATACGTCCGCTTTGTGAATGGTGAGTCACTGTGCGAGGATTTGCTGTTTTGCAAATACATCAAAAATAGAGCCTCTGCTGATGAGCTGTTCAAGATAATGGACAGTTTCCTCAAAGAACACGACCTTAAATGGGAAAACTGTGTGGACTTTTGCTCTGATGGCGCACAGACCATGGCAGGGTCAAGAAACAAGCTGCAGGCTCTAATAAAGAGGGTTGCGCCAAATGCGTATTGGACACACTGTGTCATTCACCGGGAAGAACTCGCGTCATGGCAGCTCAGCCCCGAACTCAATGAGGTTTTAACAGATGTGAGCGCGGTAAATTTGATCAAAACACGACCACTGAAAGCGCGACTGTTCTCTGCACTGTGTGAGAAAATGGGAGCTGATCATACAGCCGTGCTGTTTCACCATACTTGCCAACCTTGAGACCTCCGATTTCGGGAGGTGGGGGTGGGGGGCGTGGTTGGGGGCGTGGTTAAGAGGGGAGGAGTATATTTACAGCTAGAATTCACCAAGTCAAGTATTTCACACATATATATATATATATATAAGAATACTTGACTTTCAGTGAATTCTAGCTATATATATATATATATATATATATATATATATATATATATATATATATATATATATATATATATATATATATATATATATATATATATATATATAAATAAGAGAAATACTTGAATTTCAGTGTTTATTTATTTACACATATACACACACATAACACTCATCTACTCATTGTTGAGTTAAGGGTTGCATTGTCCATCCTTGTTCTATTCTCTGTCACTATTTTTCTGACCATGCTGAACACCCTCTCTGATGATGCATTCTGCTTCGTCTCCTTGTTGTGTGCGCAGTTGTGCACTGCACTCTCTAAAAGCCCTAGATGTTAATGTCACATATGCATGTACGTTAGATGACAGTATTGCCCTTTTTAAGAGTGTCACAACATTGCTGTTTACGGCAGACGAACTGCTTTACGGTAGACGAAAACGTGACTGCTGTTGTTGTGTGTTGTTGCCGTGCTGGGAGGACGTTAATGAAACTGCCTAACAATAAACCCACGTAAGAAACCAAGAACTCGCCCTCGATCATTCTACAGTTATAATGTGATTGGGCAGGCACGCTGTTTATATTGTGGGAAAGCGGACGTGAAAACATGCTGTCGACACGTCACTCAGGTACGCCTGAATTTCGGGAGATTTTCGGGAGAAAATTTGTCCCGGGAGGTTTTCGGGAGAAGCGCTGAATTTCGGGAGTCTCCCGGAAAATCCGGGAGGGTTGGCAAGTATGTGTTTCACAGTGAAGCAAGGTGGCTCTCCCAGGGCAAAGTGCTGTCACTTGCCCTGTCTTGCCAAATGCATAGCTCCTCCTTTTTTTTTTGCAAAGATTTATTTTGAACTTGATGCAAGTTATTTGATTTATTATTGAACTTGATGCAAGTTATAACACTTTTATTTGATTTATTATTGAACTTGATGCAAGTTATAACACTTTTATTTGATTTATTATTTAACTTGATGCAAGTTATAACACTTTTTTTGATTTATTATTGAACTTGATGCAAGTTATAACACTTTTGTTTTATTTATTATTGAACTTGATGCAAGTTATTTTATTTATAATTGAACTTAAATGATAATAAATGGGTTGTACTTGTATAGCGCTTTTCTACCTTCAAGGTACTCAAAGCGCTTTGACACTACTTCCACATTTACCCATTCACACACACATTCACACACTGATGGAGGGAGCTGCCATGCAAGGCGCTAACCAGCACCCATCAGGAGCAAGGGTGAAGTGTCTTGCTCAGGACACAACGGACATGACGAGGTTGGTACTAGGTGGGGATTGAACCAGGGACCCTCGGGTCGCGCACGGCCATTCTTCCACTGCGCCACGCCGTCCCTTAATGTAAACTTGATTCAAGTTTACATGCTGCCGCTAGGCGACATCATACGCAAATACGGTGTTAGCTTTCACTGTTATGCTGATGACACCCAACTCTACATGCCCCTAAAGCTGACCAACACGCCGGATTGTAGTCAGCTGGAGGCGTGTCTTAATGAAATTAAACAATGGATGTCCGCTAACTTCTTGCAACTCAACGCCAAGAAAACGGAAATGCTGATTATCGGTCCTGCTAAACACCGACATTTATTTAATAATACCACCTTAACATTTGACAACCAAACAATTACACAAGGCGAATCAGTAAAGAATCTGGGTATTATCTTCGACCCAACTCTCTCCTTTGAATCACACATTAAGAGTGTTACTAAAACGGCCTTCTTTCATCTCCGTAATATCGCTAAAATTCGTTCTATTTTATCCACTAGCGACGCTGAGATCATTATTCATGCGTTCGTTACGTCTCGTCTCAACTACTGTAACGTATTATTTTCGGGTCTCCCTATGTCTAGCATTAAAAAATTACAGTTGGTACAAAATGCGGCTGCTAGAGTTTTGACAAGAACAAGAAAGTTTGATCATATTACGCCTATACTGACTCACCTGCACTGGCTTCTTGTGCACTTAAGATGTGACTTTAAGGTTTTACTACTTACGTATAAAATACTACACGGTCTAGCTCCGTCCTATCTTGTCGATTGCATTGTACCATATGTCCCGGCAAGAAATCTGCGTTCAAAGAACTCCGGCTTATTAGTGATTCCCAGAGCCCAAAAAAAGTCTGCGGGCTATAGAGCGTTTTCTATTCGGGCTCCAGTACTATGGAATGCCCTCCCGGTAACAATTAGAGATGCTACCTCAGTAGAAGCATTTAAGTCCCATCTTAAAACTCATTTGTATACTCTAGCCTTTAAATAGCCCCCGTTAGACCAGTTGATCTGCCTTTTCCTTGAGGGGGGGGGGGGGGCACAGGTCCGGTGGCCATGGATGAAATGCTGGCTGTCCAGAGTCGGGACCCGGGGTGGACCGCTCGCCTGTGCATCGGCTGGGAACATCTCTGCGCTGCTGACCCGTCTCCGCTCGGGATGGTGTCCTGCTGGCCCCACTATGGACTGGACTCTTACTATTATGTTGGATCCACTATGGACTGGACTCTCACAATATTATGTCAGACCCACTCGACATCCATTGCTTTCGGTCTCCCCTAGAGGGGGGGGTTACCCACATATGCGGTCCTCTCCAAGGTTTCTCATCGTCATTCACATCGACGTCCCACTGGGGTGAGTTTTTCCTTGCCCGTATGTGGGCTTTGTACCGAGGATGTCGTTGTGGCTTGTGCAGCCCTTTGAGACACTTGTGATTTAGGGCTATATAAATAAAGATTGATTGATTGATTGATTGAAGTTATACCAGGCAGCACGGTGGAAGAGGGGTTAGTGCATCTGCCTCACAATACGAAGGTCCTGAGTAGTCTTGGGTTCAGTCCCGGGCTCGGGATCTTTCTGTGTGGAGTTTGCATGTTCTCCTTGTGACTGCGTGGGTTCCCTCCGGGTACTCCGGCTTCATCCCACCTCCAAAGACATGCACCTGGGGAAAGGTTGATTGGCAACACTAAATTGGCCCTAGTGTGTGAATGTGAGTGTGAATGTTGTCTGTCTATCTGTGTTGGCCCTGCGATGAGGTGGCGACTTGTCCAGGGTGTACCCCACCTTCCGCCCGATTGTAGCTGAGATAGGCTCCAGCGCCCCCCGCGACCCCAAAGGGAATAAGCGGTAGAAAATGGATGGATGGATGGGCAAGTTATACCACAACTGCACAGTTATTTTATTCATTATTGAACTTGATGTTATTTTATGTTATTGAGTTTGAATGTATACAACTTGATGTTACTTGATGTTCAATAAATTTGAAAATGTTAAGCTTGGCATTAGCGTTCTGTTAGGCCGATGGGGGCAGGTGGGGCTTGAAAACTCCCCCTTGTCCAAAGTGGGGGATGACAAAAAAAGTTTGAGAACCACTGCCTTAGCGTCCTCTCTCACCTGAAAAGGAGACTATTATATATGTCTCCGTTATCCATAGGTTTATCTATAACCCATAAAGTAGGCAGGCACGGACCTATTTCTCAGCGTGTGTTTATTCCAGCCGGCACGTTAATACACTGACACACAACATTTGGATTCCCATCATGCATTGCTTCAAAACTACGGCAAGTAGTAATGTACAAAATTTCCAGCCGGACAAACTCCGAGAGGGGGGGGGGGTTACCCACATATGCGGTCCTCTCCAAGGTTTCTCATAGTCATTCACATCGACGTCTCACTGGGGTGAGTTTTTCCTTGCCCTTATGTGGGCTTTGTACCGAGAATGTCGTTGTGGCTTGTGCAGCACTTTGAGACACTTGTGATTTAGGGCTATATAAATAAACATTGATTGAAACAATATTGGGGGCGTGCCTTAAAGGCACTGCCTTTAGCGCCCTCTCACCTGAAAAGGAGACTATTATTACGTCTCCGTTATCCATAGGTTTATCTATAACCCATAACACGGTGGCCGAATGGATATAGTCACTCATGAACGGTCAGAGAAGCACAAGACGGCGGCAACGCAGTATTATGGACCACCTTGCAAGTGTCATGTCTGTGTGATCTTGTTTTGTTTTAGTCATGTTCGATTTTGTTTTTGGACTTTTTGTGCACTTTTGTTTGTTTTGTCACCATAGCAACCATTAGTTTTCACCTGTCACGTCACGCACCTGTTTCACGTTTTGAGTCACGCACCTGTTTTTGTTAATCATGTCTGTCGTATTTAAGTTCATTGTTTTCAGTTTGTCTTTCTGGTGACATCCCACAATTATGCTCTGCACATTCCTGACACTTGATTTCATGTCCATCCTTCATGCTGCTCCTTTTAGTCCATGCCAAGTAAGTTTTTGTTTATTAATGCTATAGTCTTTTGGTTTCATAGTTTGTTCTCCGCCACTGTGCGCGCTTTTCGTTTGTACTTTTTTTTGCTATAGTCTTGTGGTTTCATAGTTTGTTCTCCGCCACTGTGCGCGCTTTTCGTTTGTACTTTTTTTGATAATATAAAATAAATCATGTACTCCCCTTCACGCCACATCTGGTCCAAATCTTTTGCACCTCGGGAGAACAAACCACGCCACAGTCCTAGTCGTGACCGCAAGCAACATTCCGTTCTCATTTGCGGATGTTTTCAACAAATCCGTGAAAGATATGTTCCCGGATTCAGAGATCGCCATTTGAGTACTGACAGAACAAAAGCTACTCAAATAGTGAAAGGTAAGTGTTATTTATTTTTTAAGTAAGCAGCAAGTACAGTACAGTTAGTAGAACAACTGTGTTTTTATTACTGTTTATTGTAATATATATATATATATATATATATATATATATATATATATAGTATATATAAATATAAGAAATACTTTAATTTCAGTGAATTCTAGCAATAAATATACTCCTCCCCCTTAACCCCGCCCCCGCCCACTCCCCCAACACCCAATCTTCCGAATTCGGAGGTCTCAAGGTTGGCAAGTATGGATTTAAGACCTTGACCAAAAACAAATATTGTCTTTAGGGGTGTCTCGGTACAACTTTTTCCACTTCCGATGCGATACCGACATTGGAGCACTGAGTATTGGCCGTTGATGATATTGTACCAATACAATGTCAGCTCGAATCATAGATCATTCTATTATTTTATCATGTGGAATGTAAGAAAAGGCTTGATGCAGTGAAATGACTCAATTGGCTAACCCAGGGATCCTCAAACTACGGCCCGCTCTAAGCAACTGCTCTGACTTAGCGTATTGGCTAGCAGCCCCTTCACTTCACTCCAAGAAGCAAGTCAAACATTTGCAACCATTATAAAAAAGAAGGAGGTTTATATGGTTGCTAACTTTGCCCAAGTTGTTAAATATCTCCGCAAGGACGGAGAGCGAGTGCAAGGCTGCTCGCTCCAACAAAGCTACCGCAAAGGAGTTTATCCAGCACTGACTTCATGAATTTTTTTTATCAGCAAAGGGTGATTTGTTCCGCAGCAAGTCTTTAATTGTGATGAGACCGAAAAAAATGACACAGCAGACCTTTGTTACAGCGAAGGAGAAAGCACTACCTGGACACGAGCCGATGAAAGATCGCCTCACATTGCTAGTTTGTGCTAACGCTAGCGGTGGCTATAATGCGAAACAACTGCTCAGAAACTCTCAGAGTGTTCAACAATGCCACAAATATTCGCAGATACAAGGTAACATGATTTTCCTTTTTTTGTTGTTTATTGTAGCAACATGGTTGTTAACGTTTTTGAACACACCAACGGGACTTTTGTGTGTGTGCTTGTTGACATTTAAGTTTGCTGTAATGTTTTTTTTTTTGGGATAAAAATGAGATTGATGAGCCATTGCCCCCTTGTTATGTTGGTTTGATATACTGTATACAGCAGTGTTTTTCAACCTTGAGTCAAGGCATATTCTTTTTTATTGAAAAAAACCCAAGGCACACCACTAGCAGAAAACATAAAAAAAATGAAACTCAGCAGCCGATATTGACAGTAAAAAGTCGTTCTCGCAGTTGTTGGATATAAACTCAAACCATAACCAACCGTACATCACTATAGCTCGTCTCAAAGTAGGTGTACTGTCACATCACGTCGTGACTTATTTTGAGTTTTTTGGTGTTTTCCTGTGTGTAGTGTTTTAGTTCTTGTCTTGCGCTCCTATTTTGTAGTTGATTGTCATGTCATGTACGGATGTACTTTGTGGACGCCGTCTGCTGCTCCACACGCTGTAAGTCTTTGCTGTCGTCCAGCATTCTGTTTTTGTTTACTTTGCAGCCAGTTCAGTTTTAGTTTCGTTTTGCGTAGCCATCCCTAAGCTTCAATGCCTTTTCTTAGCGGCACTCGCCTTTTGTTTAATTTTGGTTTAAGCATTATACACCTTCTTACCTGCACGCTGCCTACCACTGTCGTCTGCATATTGTGATCACAACAAACTATGTTGCCTTCATCCACAAAGCAATTAGTTACCTGCTGCCACCTACTGATATGGAAGAGTATTACACAGTTACTCTGCAAATTATTTTTAACCCAAGTAGGTGAAATGACATAATCTCCCACGGCACACCAGACAATGTCTCACGGTACACTAGTGGTTGAAAAACACTGGTATACAGTATAACATATATATACATTATGGTGTCTTTAAAGTGTGCTGTTTTTTATTAAAATAGGGACATTTGTCGAGGCAAGAACCAATTATGGAGAACTCTGCTTCACCATACGAACTTTTCGGTTTACGTACCATGTTCAAGAACCAATTAATTTCGTAAATCGAGGTTCCACTGTATTAAACACCATGTTTGTCTAAGTAAAATTAAAATAGTTAGAGACAAAGCACGTCAATGGATCAAAAACACGCTCCATGTTTCAATACATGGACTAAAACTCTGAAGCAGTGTTCTTTCTGCAAGGGACTCACCATGCGTGTGTCTTGTGTGTTGGGTTGAGGGAAAAGTCTCTCCAGCTCATTGCTGTCAACCACTTTGTTCCCTCCTGTGCTGCCATTGACCTCCATTTCCCTCCTGGTGGCCGAGTTCAAGCCAGAGGCCCCCTGGGAAGAGGTGGAGGACTCCAGTGCTGCGTTGTGTGCCGCCTGAGGGGTTGCTTGAACTGCCTTACACATCATCAACCTGAGGACCGCAAGAACACACACATCAGTCAACAGCGCACCTGACAAACCAACATTTACCCCCTAACGGGGTGTTATTGGCAGGCTGTTCATGCGAACGCACCTGCCGCGGTAGCTGAAGACAAGGAAGAGAACGCAGAAGATGATACAGGTGACTCCGATGTGAATACCAATTATGATGCCAGTAGTGGACGTTTTGCTTTGCTCGTCTTGCACACAGTCGCATGAGGCGTCCAGGACTGGGAAGACAGGAAACTTAAAAGTTCAGACAAGACTACAAAAGACAACTGGGTGATGATCCAGTGTTCGTAAAAGTGGGTGCTCGTGTTTGTTTCAGGTAACTACCAGATTTCTCCAAAGCCTCCCGAAGTGAAACAAAGCGCATGGTGGCGTTGCCATCTCCGTGTTGGTTGTACGCTAGCAGATTAATCTCATAGACCAGTGAGGGATCTGGACACAGACAAAGATAATCACATTATCTTAAACGTTTTAACTAAATAATGATATACTTTTTTTTTTACTGTGTGTCAGACAAACTTCCGGTTCTTGTTTTGTCCATGTCATCATTGAAAGCTTAACTTTCCAATAACTCATGAATGATTCATTTGTAAAACTGCGGACAAATCGCCTGACCTACTAAGATCCAAATAACAATGAAATTAAATTGTGTGTACTATTAGTGATTGTGTTGCTGGTTAACTATGAAGACTCTGTGTACAATAGATACATGCAAAAGTGGTGCAGAGAACATACAAAGCTTTTATTTATTGAATCAAAAATATTGAAATTCAACAACTTGTCACGTGTTGCTGGCATCAAATTCTAAAGTTATTGATTATTTGCAAAATAAAAATGTTTATCAGTTTGAACATCAAATATGTTGTCTTTGTAGCATATTCAACTGAATATGGGTTGAAAATGATTTGCAAATCATTGTATTCCGTTTATATTTACATCTTAACACAATTACTACATCAGCGTTTGTGTTTTAATACAAGCAAACCTTTAGTAGATCAGGCCTTAAGAGTACAGAAGTTTTCTTGGTTTGATGCCAATCTACTGTAAGTTGTTCATGCACCATCATTATGACAAAACAATACCATTAAGGTATCTTCTATGTTTTTCCAGAACCATGAAACATCTCACCCAGCTGAGTGATGTTGTACTGGGAGGCATTGCGTGGCAAGACGATGGGTCCAGTAAAAACTGCTGTATGGGCTCTTCTGTAATAGAGTCTGAAGCCTTGGTGTTGACCCATCTTGGTGGAAGCTTCCCACATTGCTTGCACCACACTACTGTTCACCACTTTGGTGAAGAGAGAGGGAGGTGCTGGAACTGCAACACAGCACAAAAGAACTCATCAACGAGTGATTAACTGGAAATCAGAAGGAAAAGTTAAATTCTGCTGTAACGGATGTCTGCTAGTGTGGCTGTAATGTGATGGGTAAACCTCACTCCAACAGGGGTTTTCAGCTCATTGGCTCGCGGTGCTCCAATTAACTCTAAACCAGTGAGGATACATGGGTGCTGGTTCGAGTCTGGTGTGTCCAGGGCTCGACTGCACTATGAAAGTTCTCATTCATCCAGGTCATTCAATCGTTCGCCACTGGACGGTTTGGTTGAACTAGATCTGACCAATCTAAGTGCTAGATTATGGTGATCTTCTTAATATGAATGCTACTCATTCCTGTCTTCAGATGGTGGACTGTGTTTACCATGCTTCTTTGAGGTTCATCACAAACTGTAGAGCCATGACCCGCCACTGTGACGTGTACTCTCGAGTGGGATGGCCTTCTCTGTCCATTAGGAGACAGTGTCATTGGTACATTTTTATTTACAAGGCTCTTCTGGGACTATTGCCCTAATACATTTGTGCATTGATTTCATAGAGAACTACAAACTCTTATGCACTGAGATCCAACAACCTCGTTGTCCCTTTTCCTCGCACTGAGCTGGGGAAAAAAGCTTTTGTCTATGCAGCTCCTTGTGCTTGGAACATGCAACCAAGAGACTGGAAGCTGACTGAATTGTTATCCTTAAATGCCTTCAAATCTAAACTGAGAGCTTTTGAAGGAGCCTCAGTTATCTGTAATACATGGGTTATACTTGTATAGCGCTTTTCTACCTTCAAGGTACTCAAAGCGCTTTAACAGTATTTCCACATTCACCCATTCACACACACATTCACACACTGATGGCGGGAGCTGCCATGCAAGGCGCTAACCAGCACCCATCAGGAGCAAGGGTGAAGTGTCTTGCCCAAGGACACAACGGACGTGACTAGGATGGTAGAAGGTGGGGATTGAACCCCAGTAACCAGCAACCCTCCGATTGCTGGCACGGCCACTCTACCAACTTCACCACGCCGTCCCTGTAACTGTTTTACTTGATGTCCATCCTGTTATTTTAATGTGTAATGTGAATGTAATTTTATGTGTAACTCTGCTGCTTCTTGGCCATGACTCCCTTGAAAAAGAGGTTTTAATCTCAATGGGATTGTTTTCCTGGTTAAATTAAGGTTAAATAACAATTTAAAAAAAGTTTATGAGCACGAACTGATGAAGCGGCAAAACGTCTTCCAAGACAAACCAAGCAGTCCAGTTGCGAACAATTGAACGCCCTGAGATCACTGTTACACTATATTAGTTTCTTGACAGCCTACAAATGATGTTCCTTTGGGAATCAAACAATGCAAATCAAAGTAAATACAATGAGGGATGGCCAATATTTTTTTCAAGCTGATACCGATCATCGATACAAATAACCACTTTTTTAAAAATGTTATGTATATTTAGTTGTAGTTTGTGCATACCTGGTGGTGAGAAAGACTGAAATAAACGTGGATTTGACAATCTGAACCAGGAGATTTGTCCTAGGTTTGGTCACGGTCAAAGTTTATGTATTTATATAGGACAACAGCCACGACTGCCCCAAAGTGCTGGACAGATTAAAAACAGAAAGGTAAAAAGACAGGGTAACACTTTCCTCTGTATTCTATTAATAGTGACAGAGGAGGAAAGGACTAGCAATACATTTACTCTAAAATTGTTGTTTATTATTTGACGTTTTATAAGCTGTTTTTGGTTGTCAAGCGTGTCTCATTCGTCAGCAGCAGCATGTCCTTGGGCCTGACTTGAAGAGTTATAGTACACACACCATGACAAGGTGCAGCAAAAATATAAATGCATGGATAAGTAAACAGCCGCCCTTCCATCGGCCCATTATTGATGGCCCAGCAGGAAAACTCCCGGTACTTCTGATGGCTGGCCTGACCCTGTCTCTGGCCAGCTTAATGCACTTTTTGGACGCTGCGGCAAACCAAGGACTTTTGGGGCACCGTCGTAACCATGCTGGTGTTTCAGGTGTTGAGGTTCTATGTGTTGCAGCCTGTGCTTTTTTTCCCTCCTCAGGGAGTGTTTGCAGGGACTTTGGTGCGGGTGTCTTCCTCTGAAGGAATAAAGAAGTACTGCATTATCGGCGGCATGTTTATTGACACTGTAAGCCAGGGTCCTCAAACTGTTTGACTCGGAATGGGTATATATACTGTATATATATATATATATATATGTATACTGTGTGTGTGTATATATATATATATATATATATATATATATATATATATATTTATATATATATATATACACATACACACAGTATACATACATATATATATATATATATATATATATATATATATATATATATATATATATATATATATATATATATATATATATATACGTACAGTACATACAGTACAGACCAAAGGTTTGGACACACCTTCTCATTCAATGGATTTTCTTTATTCTCATGACTATTTACATTGTAGATTGTCACTGAAGGCATCAAAACTATGAATGAACACATGTGAAGTTATGTACTTAACAAAAATAGATGAAATAACTGAAAACATGTTTTATATTCTAGTTTCTTCAAAATAGCCACCCTTTGCTCCGATTATTTTTTCGCACAGTCCTGGCATTCTCTCGATGAGCTTCAAGAGGTAGTCACCTGAAATGGTTTTCACTTCACAGGTGTGCTTGAAGCTCATCGAGAGAATGCCAGGAGTACGCAAAGCAGTAATCAGAGCAAATATATATATACATACATATACATACATATATATATATATATATATATATATATATATATATATATATATATATATATATATATATATATATATATATATTTATATATATACTGTACATATATATATATATATATATTCCGAGCGCAATATCACCTTATCGATGGGAAAATGCATAATTTTGCCAATATGATTTGGAGAGTAACAAGTGTTAGAAAATTAATTAGAAAGGACAGATTTAAAAAAATAATAAAAAAAAAAAAACATTTTTTTTTTTTAACTTGGCACTTCCCACGGATCCGGCCCGTGGGCCGTAGTTTGGGGACCCCTGCTGTAAGCGATGTATGAGGTAGGAGCGCTGGATGTGTTCACCCAAACCCACCGTATACCTATCCACCAACAGCACAGTACGAGTAATCTTTATTTTTCCGTTTTTTGTAGTTATCAGTTCTTTGAGTTATTTTCTATTGTTATTAGATGTATTTGTGTGATGTCAAAATTCCTAATATCAGTCTGATAATTACCATGCACCTCTAAAAAAAACTACTATTGGTGCAACAGATGTGTTCTGTGTGGGTGTATGCAAGCGCCCACCTTCCCCATGAGTGTTCTCCATGACACTGTCCGATGGTTTGCTGGCACCATGTGATGTGTAGGCCTTGACGTAGAAGGTGTAGCTGGTGGAAGGCTCCAGATCTCGAATGATCTGCTGCAGCGTCGCCTTACTGACGGCCTCCTCATACTCCATCTCCGCAGGGTCTGATTGTGGAATGAAGTGGATAAGAGTGAGGCGAAGGAGAATGGAGTCAGGCAGAGATGAGGGTGGAATTAGATCATGTTTATGCATCATTTGATATCAAATAGGATCAAGAGCGGAAGCAATATATTCAAACTGCATCTGTCACTTTTCAAATCGTTATTGACTGGTGCCTGGCTTTACCAGTTAACAGGTAATCTAGTTTGACTTAGTGCTCGTGTGAATTACAAGTCTGGGAGAGAAGCCAGATGTGGGGAAAGTAGGCGTATTATTGCATCTTCCTGCTCTTATTCCAGAGACACCCAAGCATAACTGCAATCTACCCCGAACCCTAAAACAATCAGGCATTGTCATTATAGAAGTGTAATTACAGAAGATCTTATTGGGTGACACCTGGGGCCCTTAATTATATATCAGAGAGAATAATCTACAGAGAAAATCAGCGACAGAACAAATTTAGCTGTTTTCATTTTTGCATACTGCCAAACTATCATACCAATACACTGTATTTTCATCAATAATGCCACAAGACTTATAGGAAATACTGTTAATATAGATATATAAGATAATAGTCATGCACAGTGCAACATGTGCAAGTAATTTGCATTAAAATCCCTGGCATTTCATCGCACCCTCACCTGCGGTCCTGCGTATATGGAGGACGTAACCGATGATGTCCTGCGTGTTCTGATCGGGCTCCCTCCAGGACACCTGGATGGTGGTGGGTGAGAGGGCCTCAGCCTGCACGTTGGTGGGCACGCCAGGGAGGCCGTCGGCCCAGAGCACCGTGAGGCGAGCGCTGGCCTGCGTGGAGCCGGCGCTGTTCTCTGCGATGCATTGGTAGATGGCCTCGTCGTCCTGGCTGATGCCGTAGATGGTCAGCGTGCTGGAAAAGGCAGAAGGTGGAATAACTTAATTGTAGTCATGATGAAGCAAAAGTTGATTGTAGGGGACTGTCAAATATGAAACTGAATAGGCAAAAGATAATAAACATTATATGAAAATATACTTCGCCCAGTAAATCACAGGGAATATGCCAATTGTCCTATTCATTGGTTTATCCCGGGGGTCAGCATGTGGCTCTTTAGTGCCGCCCTAGTGGCTCCCTGGAGCATTTTTTAAAAATGATTGAAAATGGAAAAAAAATGGGGGAAACATACTTGTTTGTTTTAGTATATTTTTGTTTGAGGACAAACATGACACAAACCTTCCCAATTGTTAGAAAGCCCACTGTTTAATATGTTTGTGTGTATGCTTCACTGATGACAGTATTTGGTGAACATCGTTTTGTCTTTAACTCACCATAGTGTGGACTGTTTGATTACAAGTCAAATCTTCTACTCCTTTTTTGTCTCATTTTGTCCACCAAATGTTTTATACTGTACGTGAATGCACAAAGGTGAACTTTGTTGATGTTATTGACTTGGTGGAGCACTAATCAGGCATATTTGGTCAGTGCATGACTGCAAGCTAATCAATGCTAACATGCTATTTAGGCTAGCTGTATGTACATATTGCATCATTATGCCTCGTTTGTAGCTATATTTCAGCCCATTTAATATGCTTTACCTTTATCCTCTTTGTATATAATTTAGTTTTGCATGTCTCATGACACATTATCTGTTTGTAATATTGGCTGCATTTCAGATAGTTGTTTGTGTGCCATGTTGTTCCAGACCACAGCAAACATTACCTCGCTTGCCAAAGATTGTAATAAATCTATTAAAAGAAGACAGCCTGCCGTTTCCTTTAACTTGGACACACACCTTTGGCCATTCTATGACAGTCATTTCCAGGAGTTAGCTCACCTTCTGAGTAGCCTCTGATTTACTAATGGTTTCCAATGTTGTGAAAATGTGTAGAATAAATATTACATTTTAACATTCCTGTCAACGAAGATTTGTTTCAGCCTGCGACACATAGTCATTTTGATAGTAGGCTATTATAACTAATATAGACACCTACGTCATTTGTGTCACTTGTGGGGCGCATGGTGATGCGGGGTTTTGTTCTCCCAGGAAGCAAAGGACAAATCCGGACAGGACTTGCAGGTGACGACATGATTTAATAGAAAAATAACACAAAACTGGTACAAAACAGAAAACAAACCGACAGGATGAGGTGCCGAACGCACTGGAAGCTAACGCTAACACTTAGCACAGACTATGAAACTTAGCAGGGGCTAGGAGACAAGAACAAACTTACGTGGCAGTCGCGTGATGCTTAAACAAAGAAGGCAGAACGAGTGATGAACAAAGGTGGGCTTAAATAGCGTCTCTGATGAGCAACAGGTGCGCGTGCAAGGCAGGTGAAAATCAAGTAACCATGGTGACGAAACAAACTCACAGGTGCACAAGTAATAACAAAAGGAGTCCAAAACTAACAGAAAACACAAAAACATGATCCGGACCACGAATCATGACAATTTGTTGCCTTCATTATAAGACTTATATATATCCAGACAGATTAGTTTTTTGTATTTTTGGTCCAATATTGCTCTTTCAACGTTTTGGGTGGCCGACCCCTGGTTTATCCATTCCTATTGTCATTTATTTCCTACGTATTTCTTCCTTATTTATTACTATTTTATTACATTTGTTTACCCCCTCCTATTGTTCATCACTGTGTGATCTATCTTCCTATTGCTATACATTTGCCATTCCAATCGCTCTTGATTAGACAAGCATGACAATTAAACACAGAAAGTCTGCAATCTATTATAATTTGCTTAGAAGAGGAGCATGAATAAGATAGCGTATTCCCATTCCTTTTTGTTCTTGTTGAATCGTGCAACTGTCATCATGTAATTTCGCATAATGTGACCTTGTTCAGCTGTCGGAAATAATAATAATAAACCCATGACCAATTTTGACAGATAGGCATCCTTGACTCTATCCATCCATCCATTTTCTAGTGCTTGTCCTTTTCGGGGTCGCTGGGGTTGCTGGAGCCTATCTCAGCTGCATTCGGGCAGAACAGGGATATTCAACAAAATTGTTTTGAAGGTCATGTCTCAAGAAAGATGGGAAGGACTTCTTATTTTGTATATTCCAGAAAATCAGCGTCATCTAGAGCATATTTGATGTTTGTCTATTTATTCCGTCATTTGCAGGAGCACTCTGCTTTTTTGTAAGGTCCTTCTGCAAAAAAAGTGAGTCAAAGATCATCTCTATGACAGCACTGTAGTGTTTTTAGGAATCTGCTCCAAAAATGTGAGTCTCTCACAAGTTTTTAGACATGAACTTGTGGACCACCAGTTGAATAGCCCTAATGATGAAAAAGAGAGGACCCAAAATGGAACTTTGAGGAACACCACTAGTATGACTGAAGAAGTTGAAGAAATGACTACTGACTACATCTGAAGTAAACAGGCTACAGCAACACCTTAATTACACAAATCACTCTTCAAAAAAATGTGGAACTGACAAAAAGGAGAGGACTTAAAATTTAAGGAGTTTTAATTACATTTTTAGGCACTTGCTGCAAAATGTTTGTTACCCAAGTTTTTACCTGAACTCGGGGGCTGGTATGGTATCATTACAGTGTAGTATTAGCGGTACAGAAATGATGAAATTTGGCGAAACGCCGTGTGGAACAATACTTTGTTACATTTCCACGCGGACAGAAAAGAGAAACTTTAAAATGTAAGTGTAGCTGTATTTATTCATTTAAAACATTTATCAGCCCTGTGATGAGGTGGCGACTTGTCCAGGGTGTACCCCGCCTACCGCCCGAATGCAGCTGAGATCCCTGCGACCCCGAAAGGAATAAGCGGTAGAAAATGGATGGATGGATGGAAACATTTTTCAGCAGACATGTAAAGCTTGGTGTGACATGAGTAACCAATTTGTGTTAAAATACGAGACTTCGACTATCGTAATGTTGCGCGACCTCCGGCGGTTCATCCTCTTGTTCCCCTGGCAGGGAGTCTCATATCCAGGCTGCGGAGTCAACTTCATGCACTGAACTTTTTTCAGCATTTGGAAGTAAAACCTTACATCTGATATATGTTTTTCTTTGTGTGTTTACACTTAAATAGTTGGACTCATGTATTATTGTGTGTCTTATTGTGTTGTATTGTATTGTCGAGTATTATTTTTTTATCTATTTAAAACTTTTTCTACGATATCATATTTTTCCAATACCAAATTTTACTGGCAGTGTTCTGGCTCCATACAGAGAATTGGTACCATATCGGTTCATGTGTGAAAGATACCCATCCCTACTTGTTTCTTTACTTGTGACTTTCGACGGGGCAAAAGGAGAAAATGACAATAAAATATTTCATCCATTTGTGCATATTTGTATACTTATTCTTCAGCTTTCATATGTCATACATACATAACTCTCAACTCATTGTGTTGTATGTCTTGACCTCAATCACAATAAATAGTAGCCGTGGTCATATCCAGGTTAGCCATGCTTTTAGTTTGAAGCTCAGTTTGCACTAAACAGGTAGCCTCTGTGCATGTTTTAACAGTGTATTACTAGGTAATAGTTAGCAACAGTGGCGGGCCGTGCGTTTCCCACCTAGGCCTTCAGTGATGTCTGACTTCAATGATTACCTCCCAAAATACCATAATGGATGTCACCAGATGACCATTGCTAGATAAATACTATACAGAAACACATTTACGCACTACCAAGTATTGACCCACATCAATAGTGTACAAAACGGGTTATTTTCAGGCGCAATTAAAACGCATCAGCAATTAAAACATATCTTATGTGGTACTGTCAAAATTAAAATGGCAAAAAACGTATTAATCGTGAAAAAATAAAGAAATAGAATATTTGAACTCACAATTTGTAGAACCTATCCGATGTTGTATAACCCCTCATAGTCGGTTGATTTGAGTGGAAATGGCGGGCATTTCCCCATTTTATTGCCAACCTCGTCTCACAAGATGTAGTTTTTCTTAAGTATCCTTCTTGAAAATGGCCTTGCAAATATACTGTATATTTGCCACCTAATCAACATGTTGCTCTCCTTCTTTGTGAGTACCGGCGAGTTTTCTGTGGCTTTCTATGGCTCATATGGCTCCTGTGCCACTTCCTGTTTTCACAACTTGTGATTGGATACTCACTTGGGACTCCCAAGTGAGTATCCAATCACAGCGTAAGGCCAGCTAGAAGGTCTTACTGACAACAACTCGTGATCTGATTGGCTCTGGTAATTGTCTATCAACTGTATGTGCCAGTTCACTTACAGTGCACAGACGCCCGCATTGTTGATTCTGAAGGCCCCAGGCAGATTTGGTACAGTATGGCAACATAAGGTAGCTGAATTCTGATTGGATACAAACTAAAATTAAAAACAACAGGAAGGAGCATATATGACATGAATAGAATATGAATACTTTTAGATATTTAGGGAAAGTAACTTAAAAATTACTTTTATCTTTAATTATGATCATGATTTCCGGTTATTTTAGGCCGGCAGAGAAGGCCTTGCTGGCCCTGATGGCACACCACTGGTTAGTAATAATGAGCTATTTGACAAGCTGACATTGAGGGACCCATTCTGCATAGAAATGACCACTCACAATTTATGACGACGACGATTAAAGGGGGCGCTCTTTATATAACAACAAAACACATTTTACACTCGTTTCAAAACATGTGGTACGAAAAAACAGAAGTAATTTTATCCATGATGAGTAGGATTTTGACTTGACAATATGTTTGTACAAACCCCGTTTCCAAATGAGTTGGGAAATTGTGTTAGATGTAAATATAAACGGAATACAATGATTTGCAAATCCTTTTCAACCTATATTCAATTGAATGCACTACAAAGACAAGATTTTTGATGTTATAACTCATAAACTTTATTTTTTTTTTGCAAATAATAATTAACTTAGAATTTCATGGCTGCAACACGTGCCAAAGTAGTTGGGAAAGGGCATGTTCACCACTGTGTTACATCACCTTTTCTTTTAACAACACTCAATAAATGATTGGGAACTGAGGAAACTAATTGTTGAAGCTTTGAAAGTGGAATTATTTCCCATTCTTGTTTTATGTAGAGCTTCAGTTGTTCAACAGTCCGGGGTCTCCGCTGTCGTATTTTACGCTTCATAATGCGCCACACATTTTCGATGGGAGACAGGTTTGGACTGCAGGCAGACCAGGAAAGTACCCGCACTCTTTTTTTACGAAGCCACACTGTTGTAACACGTGCTGAATGTGGCTTGGCATTGTCTTGCTGAAATAAGCAGGGGTGTCCATGAAAAAGACGGCGCTTAGATGGCAGCATATGTTGTTCCAAAACCTGTATGTACCTTTCAGCATTAATGGTGCCTTCACAGATGTGTAAGTTACCCATGCCTTGGGCACTAATGCACCCCCATACCATCACAGATGCTGGCTTTTCAACTTTGCGTCGATAACAGTCTGGATGGTTCGCTTCCCCTTTGGTCCGGATGACAGGATGTCGAATATTTCCAAAAACAATTTGAAATGTGGACTCGTCAGACCACAGAACACTTTTCCACTTTGCATCAGTCCATCTTGGATGATCTTGGGCCCAGAGAGGCCGGCGGCGTTTCTGGATGTTGTTGATAAATGGCTTTCGCTTTGCATAGTAGAGCTTTAACTTGCACTTACAGATGTAGCGACAAACTGTATTTAGTGACAGTGGTTTTCTGAAGTGTTCCTGAGCCCATGTGGTGATATCCTTTAGAGATTGATGTCGGGTTTTGATACAGTGCCGTCTGAGGGATCGAAGGTCACGGTCATTCAATGTTGGTTTCCGGCCATGCCGCTTACGTGGAGTGATTTCTCCAGATTTTGTGAACCTTTTGATGATATTATGGACCATAGATGTTGAAATCCCTAAATGTCTTCAATTGCACTTTGAGAAACGTTGTTCTTAAACTATTTGACTATTTGCTCACGCAGTTGTGGACAAAGGGGTGTACCTCGCCCATCCTTTCTTGTGAAAGACTGAGCATTTTTTGGGAAGCTGTTTTTATACCCAATCATGGCACCCACCTGTTCCCAATTAGCCTGCACACTCGTGGGATGTTCCAAATAAGTGTTTGATGAGCATTCCTCAACTTTATCAGTATATATTGCCACCTTTCCCAACTTCTTTGTCACGTGTTGCTGGCATCAAATTCTAAAGTTAACGATTGTTTGCAAAAAAAAAAAAAAAAGTTTATCAGTTTGAACATCAAATATGTTGTCTTTGTAGCACATTCAACTGAATATGGGTTGAAAATGATTAGCAAATCATTGTATTCCGTTTATATTTACATCTAACACAATTTCCCAACTTATATGGAAACGGGGTTTGTAATTGTAGACAAAAATTGAGGATTATTCATCACAAATGTGGAGTGAGATTGTTCAAGCTGAACAAATACTAACACATATTGTTGCTGGTGCAAATATATGCTGTATACTATAAACATATACTGTGTCATTTCCTAGCTCAACAACACCGCCTTAAACATAATGCAGCGTCCTCCTTGTAGTGTGTACTGATGTTAAAGAAGATATACACTTCATTACACATGTACTATATCACTATATCCGTGATTAAATGCTTTATAATTCCCTTAAACATGCATGGCTTGTTAGTGTGGCTGAGTTTATATATTATGTACACTTCACTGCACATGTAATACATCACCATGTTGCTGAACATGTTATAATTTTATGAGTGTTGGGTTTCAGCAGCAAAGGCGTGCATTCACTCTTTAATAATGTTCCCAGGGCTCTGTGTACGTGCAGGCAGGTTTTAAATATAATGTACATGTCATTGTACGTCTAAAGTCGATCAAAATAAACACAATGGGAGGTGTAATGCTGCACCAAGTCAGATATTGCTGCTTTTTCAGGCTTCTGACTGCACAAAATGTGCATGACAGCAGGTGTATGTGTTTGTGTGTAGACATAGACAGTTTTGAAACTACACTTGTGTGGATGGAGATTGTTTTAACCCCAAATATGTGTTTTTGAAACTCTCCGTGTTTGTGTGGACATGGCCTAAATCACCTTTATGTAGGATAAAGGAAAAATAACAAGTGATGCAAATAGGAAATGCAAATCAATATCAAAATATTGCTTTCAAATGTGAGTTGGACGGTGTTAACCAGAAGGGAGCGATCCTCTTGCACGGAGCAGCCAGCGGCTATCGGATATTCCCACTTAGAGCCCATATTTCAAAATGGTTTGTCATCCCCTGGAACACCCATCAGAAAGCATAAATCTGTGTCAGAGTTAAAAAATAAATAAAAAAAGTAATTTGACAACATCAGTGAAACCTTTCATGGGTCCGTATGCACACAAGTAAGACACACACTCAAACACACACACTCACACACACACTGCTACCTGCACAAAATAAATCATTTTTTCCCCACTCAAAGCTTTAAATTTACGATCTCCCACCCTCCCTCTCTTTGTTGAGCACCACCATTTCTCTTGCCTTTTACTGAGATAATATGTACCGTAAAGTGTGTGTCTGTGTGTGTGTGTGTGTGTGTGCATTGGTATCGTGTGTGTGCATTGATATCGGTGCGAGTCAAGAATAAACTCACTCATCAGAGCAAAAAGTGAAATTAGGCATTTAAACTACACAACATCCACATAAACAATTTGCATATTCCTCCTTTTGTATGTGGTTTGCTGAAATAGTTGGTCATTTATTCATAATGGCTTGATTGCCATTATAAATAAATTCATACACACTAAAGAAGTACATACTTTCACTTCACTGACGTTGTAATGGTTTACTCTGCTTACATCAGTGCAGAGTGCTCAGTTCCCAAACAATGAAAATGTCAAAGTGAATGATGTGAACACATGAATGCCTTGAGTTGATGATATAGCTTGTGGTCATTATATTGTTTAAAAACAATTGGATTTTACACAAACACACTAGAAGGCGCTAGTGTTGTCCCGATACCAATATTTTGGTACCGGTACCAAAATTATTTAGATACTTTTCTATACTTTTCTAAATAAAAGGGACCACAAAAAATTGCATTATTGGCTTTATTTTAACAAAAAATCTTAGGGTACATTAAACATATGTTTCTTATTGCAAGTTTGTCCTTAAATAAAATAGTGAAAATACAAGACAACTTGTCTTTTAGTAGTAAGTAAGCAAACAAAGGCTCCTAATTCAGTCTGCTGACATATACAGTAACATATTGTTTCATTTTCCATTCTAGTATTTTGTCAAAATTATTAAAGGCCTACTGAAGCCCACTACTACCGACCACGCAGTCTGATAGTTTATACATCAATGATGAAATCTTAACATTGCAACACATGACAATACGGGTTAGCTTACTAAAGTGCAATTTTAAATTTTGTGCGAAATATCCTGCTGAAAACGTCTCGGTATGATGACGCCGGCGCGTGACGTCATGGATTGTAGAGGACATTTTGGGACAGCATGGTGGCCAGCTATTGAGTCGTCTGTTTTCATCGCAAATTTCCACAGTATTCTGGACATCTGTGTTGGTGAATCTTTTGCAATTTGTTCAATGAACAATGGAGACAGCAAAGAAGAAAGCTGTAGGTGGGAAGCGGTGTATTGCGGCAGGTGTTGTGCTGGATAACGCACCCCCGCCGTAGAATGCACCCCCTGACTGTTGTGCCGGATAACACAGCCGGTGTTTCATTGTTTACATTCCCGAAAGATGACAGTCAAGCTTTACCATTGGCCTGTGGAGAACTGGGACAACAGAGACTCTTACCAGGAGGACTTTGAGTTGGATATGCAGACATGTACCGTGAGTACGCATGCAACTGCGGCTTCCAAACATTTGATCGCTTGCCCGTACGTGCGTGCCGCTATGTGCATGTCACGTACGTAACTTTGGGGACTTTGGGGAAATATATGTGCTGTATGAACTTTGGGGAGGTGAACGGTACTTTGGGCTGTGGGATTGAGTGTGTTGTGCAGGTGTTTGAGTTGTATTGGCGGGTTATATGGACGGGGGGGGGGGTGTTTGTTATGCGGGATTAATTTGTGGCATATTAAATATAAGCCTGGTTGTGTTGTGGCTAATAGAGTATATATATGTCTTGTGTTTATTTACTGTTTTAGTCATTCCCAGCTGAATATCAGGTCCCACCCGCCTCTCACAGCATCTTCCCTATCTGAATCGCTCCCACTGCCCTCTAGTCCTTCATTCTCACTTTTCTCATCCACAAATTTTTCATCCTCGCTCAAATTAATGGGGAAATTGTCGCTTTCTCGGTCCGAATCGCTCTCGCTGCTGGTGGCCATGATTGTAAACAATGTGCAGATGTGAGGAGCTCCACAACCTGTGACGTCACGCGCATATCGTCTGCTACTTCCGGTACAGGCAAGGCTTTTTTATCAGCGACCAAAAGTTGCAAACTTTATCGTCGATGTTCTCTACTAAATCCTTTCAGCAAAAATATGGCAATATCGCGAAATGATCAAGCATGACACATAGAATGGACCTGCTATCCCCGTTTAAATAAGAAAATCGCATTTCAGTAGGCCTTTAAGGACAAGTGGTAGAAAATGAATTATTCATCTCCTTGTTCATTTACTGTTAATATATGCTTAGTTTCTGTTTTAACATGTTCTATCTACACTTTAGTCTATTAAAAATGTTCTGACTCAGGTTCCGACTCGAGGGTCTACCTGATTTTTGGGCTTGACTGACAGGTAAAATTAAAAAAAATGTTTCCCCATACAAACTCTGACCACAACTCTACTTCCTCGAAGTCAGAATCGTCGATATCTTTTGGCATCACAGCATCTTCTTTCGTTTTTTTTCAATTTATATTATGTTTATAAACTCAGGAAATATGTCCCTGGACACATGAGGACTTGTATGATCCTGTAACTACTTGGTATCGTATTGATACTCAAATGTGTAGTATCATCCAAAATTAATGTAAAGTATCAAACAACAGAAGAATAAGTGATTATTACATTTTAATAGAAGTGTAGATAGAACATGTTAAAAGAGAAAGTAAGCAGATACCCACATATGCGGTCCTCTCCAAGGTTTCTCATAGTCATTCACATCGACGTCCCACTGGGGTGAGTTTTTCCTTGCCCTTATGTGGGCTCTGTACCGAGGATGTCGTTGTGGCTTGTGCAGCCCTTTGAGACACTTGTGATGTAGGGCTATATAAATAAACATTGATTGATTGATTGATTGATATTAACAGTAAATGAACAAGTAGATTAATAATTAATTTTCTACCACTTGTCCTTAATAATTTTGACAAAATAATAGAATGGAAAATGACACAATATGTCACTGCATACGTCAGCAGACTAAATTGTGAGCCTTTGTTTGTTTACTTACTACTAAAAGACAAGTTGTCTTGTATGTTCACTAGGGAGGATGTTCGATATCGGTTCTCCCGTTTGTTCGATAAGAAAAGAACCGATTCCATGGACTCAAATCCCTTTTTGAGAACCGGTTCCCGTTATCGAGGCCATTATAGTAAAGGAAAAGAGTTGGTTCTTTATTCGAATCCCTGGGAACAAACCCCCTTCCCAGTACAGGAAATGCCCTGTGGGACCTGCAATGTTATGCCCATTTGATTGTAGACTCTTACTGACACCTTGTGGCGATATGAAAATACTACGCTTCCTTAGTTTGGGCACTTCCGGGTTGAGACAATTGAGAAGTAGACAAGTTGTGTTAGCTCTTACAAGCCTTGGAAAATATAAGTCTGTAAGTAAACTGTTTAACTTGTTTATGTAACTCAATATTAAGGTGGAATGTGTTTAAGTTTGATACTAAAATGTTTATTGAAAAACTATTTTTGTGCACTGTTTCATTGGATGTTTCGAGGACTTAAAATGGCTGCTGGTCGTGTATTTCCACCATCGAAATAGTTTCAACACTCAGAAGTATTTTTTTGATGATAGTACTGTATATTTGTGTAAAGCTAATATTTACATATTGTGTATTACATTACAGTATGTTAATTGAATCACATAGCTTATACATTTGTCATTATGTGTATTTCAGTTTAAAAAAATAAAATAACAGTCCAGTGCAAGACAAAAGTAAAGATAGGAAAAGACAAAGCAAGATCAACAACAATAAAGAGCCTAAATGGATTAATCTGCTTTGGATTGTTTTTTAGCTGTCTGCCAAGCTATATAACCTCAACACGTATAGTGAGGGCAGAACAAGCAATATGCAATTATTGCCAGGCTTCGTTCTCATGTAAAGGGGGAAGAATTGTTGATTGATGACTGTGGTGTTCTTAGTGTCATAGTGTGTGTAGTTAGTATGTTCCAATTGCAGCAGAAGTGCACTTTTTGGAGAGCTGTATTATTTTCAGTTTTGTGCCCAAGGGACTGATTTTATTTAATACTATATTATTATTTATACACCTATAGTGATCACAGAGACAGGTTGTTTTTGTGTTACTGTATATATTTGTTTTTCTGAAAAATCCCACTTAATATACTTTGGGTAACAACAGTCAATATTTTTTTTTTTCTTTTTTTTTTTTAGGGGGGTAACAGTCAATATTTATTTATTTATTTTATTTTATTTTTTTCTTATAAAATAAAAGTGAGCTTTTGTTAAACCAAATATTGTGTTTTTTTCCATATACAACAACCTATCTGGATTCGATAAAAGAATGTACCAATGATTGTCACACACACTAGGTGTGGCGAGATTATTCTCTGCATTTGACCCATCACCCTTGATCACCCCCTGGGAGGTGAGGGGAGCAGTGGGCAGCAGCGGTGGCCGCGCCCGGGAATCATTTTGGTGATTTAACCCCCAATTCCAACCCTTGATGCTGAGTGCCAAGCAGGGAGGTAATGGGTCCCATTTTTATAGTCTTTGGTATGACTCGGCCGGGGTTTGAACTCACAACCTACCGATCTCAGGGCGGACACTCTAACCACTAGGCCACTGAGTATTTTATTTCAGGACAAACTTGCAATAAGAAACATATGTTTAATGTACCATAAGATTTTTTGTTAAAATAAAGCCAATAAAGCAATTTTTTGTGGTCCCTTTATTTAGAAAAGTATTGAAAAGTACCGAAAAGTATCTATATAATTTTGGTACCGGTACCAAAACATTTGTTTCGGGACAACACTAGTCCTATCATTTGGAAACGTATGCAGGCTGACCCCTTATTTAGTTGTCTTCGGTTTGGTTCGGTTCTTGGTTAAATGGCAAGGTTAAATCCAAAAACCAAATGTATTAAACACGTTTAAGATGATCTTCTGAGGAAAATATGCACTTTATTGGAAGAGAAAAATGTAAACTTTGTGGGCCTTTTTAATTGGACATGTGGGAAGTGGTATTTGAGCTGGCCATACCCGGGTGACCTAACTTTGGTGCTTAAGGGTACATTTGTCGGCAAAGGCGAACATTTTTCTGGGTCAGGAAGACCAGATTGGAGAAGTTAACTGTTCAGTTTTCTTTCCACAATAATGACTGCAATACTATTAGTCCGCAATGGCTGTGAGATGGAGGCATAATTAATATTTTCCCCCTGCTAGGTGGATTTATTCTGGGTAATTATCAGGTCAGAAAGGCCTTTTGTATTACCACCCTCTTCCAGTCAATCTGACCTAGGACCCCAAAGGCGGCAGCAGTCACCAGCCCGCCACCCACGACCCCACCAGCACATTTGTGACAGCTTTTCATACGGGCCATTAATGGCGTGTTTGCAAAGAGGCAACAGGACCAGATGAAGCACAAGAGGCCCCTGGGGAGGCCTGACCTGATGCCAACACATGAGGGTGTGAGGAGAATTCAGAGGAAACCAATCAATAATCAAATTGTTTCTGGAGTACAGTAGTACCCGACAAGCACAAATCACACACACGTTGATACTGCTGACGCATGAAATTCCACACCTGCTGGCAACAAGTCTGTCCCACCTTTTGAACGGTCTTTTCCACGAGTAAGCATAAAATGAGGGAAAGAGCAAGAGAGAAGTCTAAAAATAATCATTAGTCTTTTATACAAACACTTGTACAGCTTGTGGCTTCATCTAATGAAATTCACCACAACAAAGTTTTAATATACGGTTGTTATTTTCAGTAGTGCAGAGCAGCACTGCATCACACAGAGACTTATTTTCCACTATTTTCCAAACGGTTTTTCTTATCTATAAATGCAAATGTTGACATGTCAGGCTCAAACAAAGAAAACCACTCGTTGGTGACTTAGTTTCAGTACAACTTTGAAATAATCCAACATTCAAACCCTTTGGCCACCTACTCAGTGGCCTAGTGGTTAAATGTCCACTCTCGGTAGGTTGTGAGTTCAATCCCCGGCCGAGTCATACCAAAGACTATAAAAATGGGACCCATTACCTCCCTGCTTGGCAATCAGCATCAAGGGTTGGAATTGGGGGTTAAATCACCAGAAATGATTCCCGGGCGCGGCACCGCTGCTGTCCACTGCTCCCCTCACCTCCCAGGGGGTGAACAAGGGGATGGGTCAAATGCAGAGGACAAATTTCACCACACCTAGTGTGTGTGACAATCATTGGTACTACCAATGGTGTTTGTTTACATTGTGACGCCGGTGAGCTACGGTGTGTAGTGAAACATGTTTAGCTATTCCTCGTCCTGCAGGGATGATACTTGTTAGAAACGTACTTTATTTGTTTTGTTTGATTTGTTTGAAGTATTTATTTCAAACCTGCACAATACAACAACACACATTTTTGTCGCCATGGAGGTGAGGATTAGTGATTTAGAAGTAGCTAAAACACTGCCGATTTCGGATGGACTTTAGCCGCTAGCTAGCTAGCCATGTCTTAAAGCACCTCTTCCTGAGGGCGTTTCAGTGTTATAACTTCACCTTTATCGTTAGTTTTTAAGCCAAAATGCGTCCATTCTCCCTTTTCTGTCTGCACACATTGTCTGCTTGTAAGTACTCTGTGATTGTGCGCTGCCGAACATGCTCGTCTGCTCATAAACCAGCAATGACACGACGTGACGAAGACGGGGGCGCGGAGGACTGGTACTTTTCAGAGGAGGTATAGTACCGAATATGATTCATTAGTAACGCGGTACAACCCTCGTGTCATTTGTGTTACGCTTTCGAGGCATTGTGATGCCGGAGGTCGTCTTTTCAAGATGCAGAGGGATGTCAGGAAGCGGCTTGCAGGTGAGAATAAATGATTTATTCTGATTGCAGAACAAAATGCTGCGCGGTGCACCACGGCACGGAAAACAAGAGGGTAGCAAAGATGCTAATATCAAAAATGTAAACTATGAGCGAAACTAGGAGCGTAACTTGTTGCGTAGGAGCAAACAAAACCAACAGACCGAATGAGGCCAGCGCGTAAACTAAATAGCCCTCTGATTAGTGCCCGGGCAACAGGTGCGCGTCCGGGACACTAACCAGAGGCAGGTGACTCTAATCTGCCGTCATGGCAACAGAAACAAACTCAAGAGGTGCTGAAAAACACAAGTGACTTGAAAACAAAAACAAAAATATGATCCGGGCAGCGGATCATAACAGTACCCCCCCCTTAAGGGACAGATTCCAGATGTCCCCTGGCAAAACTAAAACCCCCCCGACTATAACAAAGTTCAAGAGTCAAGGGAGGGTGGAGGGAGGATTTGGCGGAGGGTCGCCAGGCCACGTGTCCCCGAATCCACCGGGGACGAGTCAGGTGGCGGCGGCGAATGGAACGCCGCTGCCGGAGGCGAGGCGGGCGACCACGGAAAGGCCACATTCGTGGCTGCCGAGAAGGTGGGCGTGAGTGGCGCCAGAAGTTCAGCAGCCGGAGAGTTCTGAGACTACGTCTCGGGTGTCGCTGCTGTTTGCGCCACTGGCGTCCATACACAAACCTCCGAGAGCGCCGCTTGCGCAGCCAGACCACTCGAGGTCGCTGAGACGACGATGAGGGCGAGAGAGTAGACGTCACCGTGGAAGCAGGAGGAGTCGTCGTCGCCGTGGAAACAGGAAGCGTCGTCGTCGCCGTGGAAACAGGAAGAGTCGTCGTCGCCGTGGAAACAGGAGGAGTCGTCGTCGCCGTGGAAACGGGAGGAGTCGTCGTCGCCGTGGAAACGGGAAGCGTCGTCGTCGCCGTGGAAACAGGAAGCGTCGTCGTCGCCGTGGAAACAGGAAGCGTCGTCGCCGTGGAAACAGGAAGCGTCGTCGTCGCCGTGGAAACAGGAAGCGTCGTCGCCGTGGAAACAGGAAGCGTCGTCGCCGTGGAAACAGGAAGCGTCGTCGCTGTCGGCGTGGGCGGAGCAGGCGGCTCGTCTGTCGGCGTGGGCGGAGTCAGAGGCGGAGCAGGCGGCTCGTCTGTCGGCGTGGGCGGAGCCAGAGGCGGAGCAGGCGGCTCGTCTGCCGACGTGGGCGGAGCAGGCGTCCGGGCTGTCGACGTGGGCGGAGCAGGCGGCTCGTCTGCCGGCGTGGGCGGAGCAGGTGCTGGTGTGGGAACCAGACTTGGAGCTGGTGCTGGTGTGGGAACCAGACTTGGAGCAGGTGCTGGTGTGGGAACCAGACTTGGAGCAGGTGCTGGTGTGGGAACCAGACTTGGAGCAGGTGCTGGTGTGGGAACCAGACTTGGAGCAGGTGCTGGTGTGGGAACCAGACTTGGAGCAGGTGCTGGTGTGGGAACCAGACTTGGAGCAGGTGCTGGTGTGGGAACCAGACTTGGAGCAGTTGCTGGTCGTGACTTTGGCGGAGGTGGCCTGGCCGGGGGTTGCGGCTTAGCACGCCAAAGGACTGGTGGTGGCGGCCGGGCAGGAGGTTGCGGCTTAGCATGCCGGAGAACTGGTGGCGGAGGCCGGCATGGAGGTTTGGGCTTGGCTGGGCGCAGGTGTCCCTGCCCACTAGCAAAGCACCCAGTACTAGCCCCCCCCTCAAGAAGCGGATCCCAGACGCGTCTTGTGCAGTCTGGAACAGTCTTTAGGGGTGGGAGGGAGGAGGTGAGGAGGGGGGTAGGCTCCTCACCTTTTGATTGTCCAAATTCTCTATTCTGCTCTTCAATAGCATGCAGAGTGTCCTTTGCCGCTTGGGATTGTTCCTCAAGTCTTAGTTCAATCAGTACCTTCCGGTACCACTCATCCACCCAAGCAGGACTGTACTTCTCGAGGGGTGTCTCGGAAGATGACTGGGCTGGAACAGGAAGTGGAGAAGGCAGAGCAGCATGTGGCACAGCAGACAGAGGAGTGGGTGGAGCTTGAGCCTTAGGGGGTGGGACCAAAGTAATTGGGGGCTGAGCTTGAAAGTCAGAAGGTGAGTGGGACTGACTAGACCTAGAATTAAAAAAAATGTCCTGATAATGCTTAATTTTAGAATTAAAGTCATTTGTAAATGGCTGACAGAAAGAATTAACAGAATGCAAAAAAATGTCTTTTTCTATGACGTCATCAAAAGTAGACGGGGGCGTGTCCTCGGGGGGCGACAACGGAATGACGTCATAGCTGCAATCCCAGTGATTGACAGGCCAGTCGGAGGAATCTTTGAAGATATGGTCATTATAATTACCAAATATTTGAGGAGAATCCTGGGCTGCTTGTAGCTGGCTGTGCTCCGGATGGAAAAGTTGTGGGATAGGTGAGTCTTTGCCGCGAGCCGAAGTCTTCTTGGCTGACTTCCGCTTTCGCGTTTGGGCTGGCTGTGAGCGGACATCCCCGGGCCAGATGGAGTCGATATGGACCAACGAACCGTCAGGCCCCCACAAAAGGTCTTCGCGCTCCAAAGGGGAATACTGGAGAGTCTCTCTCTCCATCGCCTTTAAGACCAGCCACGTCCCGTAGCCGGAATCCTCCACGCCCTCTTCGAAAAGACTGTCTGCTGTTGGTTTTCTGTTACGCTTTCGAGGCATTGTGATGCCGGAGGTCGTCTTTTCAAGATGCAGAGGGATGTCAGGAAGCGGCTTGCAGGTGAGAATAAATGATTTATTCTGATTGCAGAACAAAATGCTGCGCGGTGCACCACGGCACGGAAAACAAGAGGGTAGCAAAGATGCTAATATCAAAAATGTAAACTATGAGCGAAACTAGGAGCGTAACTTGTTGCGTAGGAGCAAACAAAACCAACAGACCGAATGAGGCCAGCGCGTAAACTAAATAGCCCTCTGATTAGTGCCCGGGCAACAGGTGCGCGTCCGGGACACTAACCAGAGGCAGGTGACTCTAATCTGCCGTCATGGCAACAGAAACAAACTCAAGAGGTGCTGAAAAACACAAGTGACTTGAAAACAAAAACAAAAATATGATCCGGGCAGCGGATCATAACAATTTGTTTATTTTTTAAATAGACACAGACAAAACAGACAATTCCTGTATTAATTATGAACAAATAATAGAACCAATAACTTTAGTGCATTGCAATCCATAAACTAAGAAGAGAAGATGTAAACAAAACACTTTTGGAAAAGCTAGCAGGTAATTACTGTTGTTTGCTCGAGTAGCAACAATTAAATACGGAGAAAAGCAAGCTGTAAATCAAGTAAAGAGATGCTATAACACCACAGTGTTACAGCTATTTTATTAGAAGCTGTGGAGTCAACATCAACTTACCAATGAAGATGTTTAATTGGTGGTCGTGTCCACAACTAGCTGCAGTAGTTGCAGGTGTTTTTCACACAGCTTTATGGCGACAAGAAGTCATCATATTTGCAAAAAAAAACATATCACCTGACACGTGGAACACATTTGGGAAATGTTCGTCTCTGTATTTTGGAGTTAATTTGGTAGTTTGAGGTGGCCATGTGTTCCGGACAAAAATGGCCCCAGAAGGGGGCACCGTGCAGGGCTGCCGTGTTAAAGTGCCGGCCCCTGGCTGACACGGCTCCAGGGAGGTGAGCGTTTGTCCAGTGCACGGTAAACATTATGTCCCTTTTCTTCTCAATGACAGCATCTCAGTCACATCGCGCCAATTTCCGCAGTTTTTAGCGCACATGTATGACTACTTTTACACTGCAGGCCAAAGTGGCCCAAATCGGATATTTTGGAGATCTGATTTTTTCCAGCTGACTGTTTACACTGCAAGTAAAATGTGATTTTTATCAGACTCCAGTGTAAACGCACACAGGCCCCAATAAGGCCCCAATGTGGCCTCTGCGTTACTTTGACGAAGTGAAAACAAAGGAAGTTGACCGGGAGGAAGTCGCCACTACTACAAAATAAAATAAACGTTGCAACACCTTAAAAATTTGTGGTTTTTTTACGTGAAAGTAAATGAAAGTAATATAATGTATGAATGGATGTGTATAGTGTAATATATTTGGGAGGGTTGTAATCTTTTTATGGATGTTAAGTAGAGGTAACACGGACATCAGCGTGGAACTACTTGAGCTTTATTTTTCAACTCACATGTAAGCAAATGCGCCACAGCGTCAATTCTGGTCTTTCACAAATCGCTATTCTCTTCGGAATCAAAATATATATTCATATATTATAGGACTGTGAATCTTTGGGTGTCCCACGATTCGATTCAATATCGATTCTTGGGGTCACGATTCGATTCAAAATCTTTTTTTTTTTTTCAATTCAACACGATTCTCAATTCAAAAACGATATTTTCCCGATTCAAAAGGATTCTCTATTCATCAATACATAGGATTTCAGCAGGATCTACCCCAGTCTGCTGACATGCAAGCAGAGTAGTAGATTTTTGTAAAAAGCTTTTATAATTGTAAAGGACAATGTTTTATCAACTGATTGCAATAATGTAAATTTGTTTTAACTATTAAATGAACCAAAAATATGACTTATTTTATCTTTGTGAAAATATTGGACACAGTGTGTTGTCAAACTTATGAGATGTGATGCAAGTGTAAGCCACTGTGACATTATTGTTCTTTTTTTTAATTTTTATAAATGTCTAATGATAATGTCAATGAGGGATTTTTAATCACTGCTATGTTGAAATTGTAACTAATATTGATACTGTTGTTGATAATATTCATTTTTGTTTCACTACTTTTGGATTGTTCTGTGTCTCTTCTCAATTGCTCTGTTTATTGCAGTTCTGAGTGTTGCTGGGTCGGGTTTGGTTTTGGAATTTGATTGCATTGTTATGGTATTGCTGTGTATTGTTTTGTTGGATTGATTAATTAAAAAATAAATAAATAAAATAAAATACAATTTTAAAAAAATATATAAAAAAAAATTTGATTTTTTAAAAATGAGAATCGATTCTGAATCGTACAACGTGAGAATCGCGATTCGAATTTGAATCGAATTTTTCCCACACCCCTAATATATTACATATAGCCAATTATTTGAGCACTATTGACAAGTGATGGACCGAAAATTCGGTCGTCTTACATAGAACAATGGATATTATCGCAACACTCTGTTTTCGCTGGGGACTGCGTCTTTCCGGCGCACACGAGCAATGTAGCTCACCCAAAGCTGACGAAAAAATCAGATTCAGGTCACATAGTGACTTGATTCCAATCGGATTCAGGACTACGTCCTGATGTGGCCTGAATCTGATGCCAAAAGATCAGATTTTAAACCCTTTGGAGCATGTAGACTGGCAAAAAAATCAGATCTGTGTCACTTAGACCTGCTCAGTGGCCTTATGGTTAGAGTGTCTGGCCTGAGACTTGAAGGTCGTGAGTTCAAACCCAAGCCGAGGCATACCAAAGACTGTAAAAATGGGACCCATTGCCTCCCTGCTTGGCACTCAGCATCAAGGGTTGGAATTGGGGGTTAAATCACCAAATGATTCCCCAGCATGGCCACCGCTGCTGCTCACTGCTCCCCTCACCTCCCACGGGGTGAACATGGCGGATGGGTCAAATGCAGAGGATAATTTCACCACACCTAGTGTGTGTGTGACTATCGTTGGGACTTTAACTTTAACTTGACGGCAAACAAATCCGATTTGGTGTGCAGTGTTTCAGCCCGCATGTTATAATTACGAGAGTCAGATGGACAAAAAAATACGGATAGCAGTATGATTGGTGCAGAATTTTAACGAGCCGCTTGTACCCAATTACCTAAAAATACTGGTACTCTGTTTGCATTCCTATTCGGGGGTATATTGTTTGTTAATCTTTCGGTGCTGCCTGCCATGTTGCCCTGTTGATGTCAACACTCAACAGTCACAGACAAGAAAGTTAGTGTCGTTAAATGTCAACACAGAAGTCTCGCAAGGTTAGAACGGCCATATTTTACAAGTGTAACAGGTCTCCAGTCAACCGATTCATGACTTTCCAATCGGACATTGTACATAGATCAATCCAGAGGCTTGCCAAATGATGTATTCATATTTCTACAGTTAAAACCAGTTATAAATTGGTACCGATTATTTTTTACACCCCTAATTTACATATATTAGCCACTCCCGAATATAAACCACGGATATACACGGGAACGAAAGATTTTGTAAATGTTTATACATTAAGTGTTTTCAAACGGTGCCTGTCACACAAAACAGAAGTCATTCTCATGGACCCACTAGCTGAAAAAACTAGCTCTCCAATCAGCTAAACAGACTCAATATCTCCACGGTGACGTTTTAGTGAATTTACGAAACTGAAACAATACACAAATAATGCCATTGTAAGTTAATAATACTAATACAGACACTTGTAAACGTGTTAGCATATGCGCTAATGCTAACGACGTTAGCTTGATTACATTACGATATGACGTACACATGTAGGGTGTAGTAAGTATGAATTGTTTTAGTTATATTGTAAAGCTCACAACCGTTGCTTGGAGTGATGAATGAAGAATCCTTTCGAGCAGAAACCCTATGGACGAATATTTTCCAGTTAAACAGGAAGTACACTTTTAACTCGCACTAGCTGCAGTGAGCAAACTCATCCAAAAGATGGCACCATAGCACAAACAATAACACACCTTTTTAATGTCTATGTTCTGTAATTCATATTTGTTGAAAACAAAACATTAGAGCCGTGAGCGAAGAAAAGTCCATAAATTACCCGCACCGTTTTATAAGCCGCAGGGTTAAAAGGGTGGGGGAAAAAATGGTGGTTTATAGTCCGCAAAATAGGGTATTTTTTAAGTTTTCGTGGGATTTGGTTTTCGTCCAACCTTCTGGAACAAATTATTAAGAAAAAAGGTGTCACTATATTTTTTCTTAGAATAAGGGGGTAGCTAGAATATTAGATACCCGTTTTTAGTAAGATGGACACTAAATATACACACTACAACTGCAAGCAAGATGAACACAAATTAACGTGCCATACTTATTGTCACGATGTGGACTTTGGGGTGTTTGTTTTCCCGGAATGCAAGAATAGTTGGATCGGACATGGCTTGGAGGTAAATACATTATTTAATTTTACTATAAAAAAGGAACAAAAAGCGCGCACAAGGCGGAAGTACAAACTTGGCTAATGAAACAAAAACTAGCACAAAGGCAAAACCATGAACATGAACAAATAACATTTACTGTGACCAGAACGAACGGCATGAAACTATGCAGCATGACAATGGCATGAGCAGAGTGAACAGACATAACCGAGGTAATCATAGCATGAAGTGAGCAGAGGTAATGTCGCCAGGACGACCAACAGAAAAAGACAGGCTTAAATAACAGTGACATGATTAGTGACAGGTGCGCGAGTCCAAGACGTGAAACAAGTGAAACTAATAAGTTGCTATGGTGACAAAAACAATGGAGTGAAAACAGCAGGAACTAAGTGTCCAAAAACCAAACAGCACATAAATAAATAATGATAAATGGGTTGTACTTGTATAGCGCTTTTCTACCTTCAAGGTACTCAAAGCGCTTTGACACTACTTCCACATTTACCCATTCACACACACATTCACACACTGATGGAGGGAGCTGCCATGCAAGGCGCTAACCAGCACCCATCAGGAGCAAGGGTGAAGTGTCTTGCTCAGGACACAACGGACATGACGAGGTTGGTACTAGGTGGGGATTGAACCAGGGACCCTCGGGTCGCGCACGGCCATTCTTCCACTGCGCCACGCCGTCCCAAACAAAAACATGATCAACAGACATGACACTTATAGTGTCACTTTAAAGATAGAACAATAATATATTCGTAAAGGCAGAATATCAGAGATGTACAGGTGTACCTAACATTATGGCTTGGGAGGGTATACTTCCAAATGTGCATGCTTGTATTTCGAGTTCAGTAGTTTTTGGTGGCAGTTCAATGTTTGTTTTTTTCAGCACCACAATTGGTGTTAATTGGGTTTTTGTTTACATTTCCTACAGCTCATTTGGTGGCTGACGAAAGCGGTGAGCCTTTACCCACAAAGTGCCTTTGTTTGAAGTCGCTGTTAGTGATGTTGCTCTAAATGTAAACCACATTCTTTCCGGTGTGAAAAAAAACAAAGAAAAAAAAAAACACTGGAGGGTGGATGAATGTGATCGTGTTGAGATGGTTTTAGCCATCTGCCACAAAAGCAATTAATTGCCCAGGGCAGCATTCTCTTAGGGGCACCACAAGGTTGAGGGAAAAAAACATTTTTTTTATTTCGTTGTGCGCAGCGCTAATCAGATCAAGATATGTGGGCTCCCTCTACAGGTATGCCCCCCATCCTGCTCCAGATAAACGGATTAAACGGGACAGAGACTTAAACATGTCGAGATGAGTTTGGATCGCACAGGAAATAAGGAAGCACACTGCAGAAAAGAGCTGACAAAACATAAGATAAAAAGACTGGACTTTTAGGAAAACAATACAAAAAACTAGGGAAAGTATCTGTCTTTGCAGCTTGTTAATTTTACTTAATAAGACATCCTGAATTAAGATTTTTACAAATCACAAAACCAGTGAAGTTGGCACGTAAATAAAAACAGAATACAATGATTTGCAACCTATATTCAACTGAATAGACTGCAAAAACCAGATATTTTTAACGTTCGAACTGGAAAACTTTGTTATTTTTTTTAAATATTAGCCCCTTTGGAATTTGATGCCTGCAAAAGGTTGAAAAAAAGCTGACACACGTGGCATAAAAGACTGAGAAAGTTGAGGAATGCTCATCAAACACTTATTTGGAACATCCCACAGGTGAACAGGCTAATTGGGAACAGGTGGGTGCCATGATTGGGTATAAAAGCAGCTTCCATGAAATGCTCAGTCATTCACAAAGCAACATTATCATGGACACCCCTGCTTATTTCAGCAAGACAATGCCAAGTCACGTGTTACAACAGCGTGGCTTCATAGTAAAAGAGTGCAGGTACTAGACTGGCCTGCCTGTAGTCCAGACCTTGAGAATGTGTGGCGCATTATGAAGCGTAAAATACCACAACAGAGACCCCGGACTGTTGAACAACTTAAGCTGTACATCAAACAAGAAAGGGAAAGAATTCCACCTGAAAAGCTTCAAAAATTGGTCTCCTCAGTTCCCAAACGTTTACTGAGTGTTGTTAAAAGGAAAGGCCATGTAACAGAGTGGTAAAAATCCCTGTGACAACTTTTTTGCTGCTATTAAATTCTAAGTTAATGATTATTTGCAAAAAAAAACAAGTTTCTCAGTTCGAACATTAAATATCTTGTCTTTGCAGTCTATTCAATTGAATATAAGTTGAAAAGGATTTGCAAATCATTGTATTCTGTTTTTATTTACGATTTACACAACGTGCCAACTTCACTGCTTTGGTTTTTTTTTTTAAATCTAAAAATGAGCAGGGCTTATTCTATTCTGAAAACAAGCATTATTCAAATTGCAATTCTAAAAAGAAGCATCATTGGGCTGTTGTAGAATACCAGAGTACCAGTAGATTGGAAAAACAAGTTGTCCCTATATTGAAGCTGTTATTATATTTATATGATGTATAACACAGAAAGACTTATAAGGTTTACGAGTAAATAGATATGATCAAAATAGTATAAATCTCACGGAGCGTCCCGATCCATTTTGAGAGATAATGAGCTAGCCAGTCACATGATCGCGTGACGTAGAGGTAGGGACTGCAGATTTCTTCCCCACCAACAACAATGCAACTCATGCAGACTTTGGGGGAGCCAATAACGACTACTTTGGGACAAATGATGGTCCAGAACCTTATGTTGTTGATCCTAAATATAAGGAGGGTGAGCTACAAGTTTTAGAAGCTCTGCTAAGCAGATCCAGCTTTAGTGAAACACTATGTATCATGTAGCAGTATTGCTAAGTGCTAAACAAGAAATACAAACTACAAACATAATACAATTATGGCTTACTGTACGATGTCTGCTCTAACTGTGATGACAACTGATAGGATGTCCATATCTTCCTGTTTAGACGCACAATTAATTTTAATCCACACGACGAAGCGTTAAACAGTTGCTGCTGACACTGTCTTCAGTTGTAGTCTGTTTGTTTACATCTCATGAATTGAATGTCACTGATGAACAACTTCCAGATTCATGGTTAAATCCTCCTATTATCCAGATTAGAGGGATGATTTATAATCTGGCAATTAATCTGGCAATCTGACAATTAGTGCTAAAAAAGTGGGTTCCATTGTGTGGTACGTGTCTGCTGCATGTTTCTATACATAGCAAAGTGCCACAGGTGGAGCATGATAACATGTATGTGCAGTAAATGAGTGTCTCCATGGTGAAAACCACATCGTAAAATAAAAAAAATCACAATGCAAAATACTAATTTAAATAGGGTCGTGTGCACCATTTTTTGTACTTGTTATTAACTATAGTCATTATTGAATATAGCAGTCTTAGTAGATCACACACACAACACAACCACTAACAATACACACAATTTTATAGTTTGCACATGCTTTTTGGATCTTAATATATGAGGTCCATGTAATTTGTGTATGCATTTTTTGTAATTCTGACATAATGGCTCTATTTAATGACAAATTAGCACAAATAAGCACAAAATGATAATCTTCTCCATAATTAAAGAATAATTTAAAAGTCAAGTTGTATATAACTAAAATAATAAATCCTTTGTTTTGGTTGGAGTAGCTCTAATAGGGATTTAAAAAATCTGTACTAAAAGGAAATGCATACTAAAATACAAGATGCAGAGGAACTTTGTTGTTGTTTGTTCTTTTGAATACAAAATGTGAGTTAAACATACCAACTTTCCCTTTGTTCAGGTTGAAATAAAAATATTACAAAAATGAGTACAGTATGCAATGAATTCATATGGCCCCATTCCTGTATGAATGTCATGTAAGAGGGGGAGGGTGGGTTAATAATTTTGCAATACAGTTTGCTGAAAATTATGGAAAGTGCCACTCTACATAGCAACTGACGCAGTGATCAAAGTTGGAATTGACACAAAACACATTTTAAGATATTCAACACTAGCGCCCATTTTTATTTTGTAAAAGTAGTTCTTAAAAGAAAAAAATGTTGAAGACTCCTGCAGTAAACAGAAATTTTTTTTTTACCCTTTTTTTAAGTTTGCATTTTTAGAAACTATATAAAAATCAAAAATGAAAAACAAAGCAAGAAGGCTATTTTGATACCATAAAAAAAGTCCGTACCTATAACGGTCCGCGTACCTTCCGTTCATTCTATTTCCAATTCTGAAACACAAATCGAAAAAAATTAAATTAAGGCCTTTTTTCGATTTTTATTTTGTAAGGCAGATTTTAAAACAAACAAAAAAGGGTTGATTTTCATTAAAATATTGCCATAAAATTGGATTTTGTGCTGTTTTCCTTTTATGGATTTGAATTTTTCCAGAGAAACGCAAAAAAAAATTGCAAAAATTAGTGGTTATCTGTGTGATGACAAATTGAACCGGAAGCAGTATTTTAGCCTTTCCTTTACATTTAGCATGTTTGTTCAGCAAGAGTCCTATATATAAAAAAGTTTCATTAAATAGTTGTCCAACTTTTGTTTCAGAAATTAAAATAGAAAAAATGTTCCGAAACTTGTTTTTTAGGACTCCTGTTGAACAAAGATGTTACCGTTGTGCTAAAAACACGCTAAACGCAAAGGAAAGGCTAAAATACTGCTTCCGGTTCAATTTGTCATCACACAGATAACCACGCATTTTTGCACATTTTTTTTCTCAATTTTTGGGCTTATCTGGAAAAATAAAACTTCATAAAAGGAAAACAGCACAAAACACAATATGGCAATATTTTAATGAAAAACAGGCCCTTTCTGTTTGTTTTAAAAATCTGCCATATATAATAAAAATCGAAAAACGGCCCTAATTATATATTTTGATTTGCATTTCAGAATTGGAAAAAGAATGAACGGACCTATAACAAGGTTGTTTGTTTTTTTTAGCCTTTTTTATTTTTCACAAAATAAAAAATAGCAAAATAGATCACATTAGATTAAATTAGATTAGTTTATTTCAAAGGGGACAATGCAATTTCACAAAACACATGACGACACATGGTTAAAAAAGCCGGAATTAGCCAGAAGGCTAGTTTTCATCTGTAGTCCCCTGGCCATGATGTAAAAAAAGGCAGTAAAATTACAATTTAAAAGAAAAAGAAAAGAAAGAGAGAGAAAAAAAAAAAAAAAAGCACACAATACATATGCGGTATGATAAAAAATAAAATACAACATCACAACATAACATTTATCTTGGCATCAAAACTCATCTTTTAGTGCTGGCAGCTGTAGGCGTTGATAAGCCACATTTTTTATTTTTTTGTGAAGGCCTTGTATATTGTGACCAGTTTAACCTCCTCAGGTACTGAGTTCCACACATTTGCACTCCTTACTGACCAGGCCGACATGTTCTTTGATTTTGCATTATGCGGGCCTCGGTGGAAAAAATGTGGACAGCCATAAAAGGGTCCAAAGAAGCAAAACAGATGGAAAGAGTGAAAGACAAAAGTGTTTGGAGATTTAGGGTTGGGAGGTAGGGGCGGGGCTTGTTTGCTTGTCTTGCATGAGCTGCAAAGCCAGGCTGTCCCCCCCCTACCCCCCCTGTCAGGGTGACACCATCATTTACCCATCAGTTCAAGGCCGTTTCACGGACTGATGGATAAGGCCAGTGGGGCCTTGGGTCTGTTGTTCCACCTCTGAGGGCGTGTTTGCCCGCCATTGTTTCTGAGCAGCATCCCATCAAAAAAGGAGAGAAAAAAAAACCTACCATGGCCATTCTGAAGTGAAAAGGACAAAGAGAAGAACAGGAGGAAGAAAGTGGAGGGGAGACGGACGGGCGATGTGGTCTGAGAAGAGGGAAGGGCCCGGATGATATGACTGATTACAGGCAAAGTCAGAGGTCAAGGCCAATGCCCAGGCCCTCGCTCTAAGTAATTCATGTGGGGGAGAGGAGAGTGGGCTTTCACACAAGAAAGGCTGGTGTTGGTGAAAGAAAGGGGGTAGGGTGACAAAATGTGTAGTTTGTACAGAACAGTGTTTTTCAACCTTTTTTGAGCCAAGGCACATTTTTTGCGTTGAAAAAACCCGGAGGCACACCACCAGCAGAATTCATTAAAAAACGAAACTCAGTTGACAGTAAAAAGATGTTGTCGCAATTGTTGGATACGACTTTAAACCTTACCTTATTATAACCAACCATGCATCACTATAGCTCTTGTCTCAAAGTAGGTGTACTGTCACGACCTGTCACATCACTCCCTGACTAATTTTGAGTTTTTTGCTGTTTTCTGTGTGTTGTGTTTTAGTTCTTGTCTTTCGCTCCTATTTTGGTGGCTTTTTCTCTTCCTGCAGCAGTTTCATGTCTTCCTTTGAGCGATATTTCCCACATCTACTTTGTTTTTGCAATCAATAATACTTCAGTTGTTTTTATCCTTCATTGTGGATTGTCATGTCATGTACGGATGTACATTGTGGACATCGCCTTTGCTCCACAGTAAGTCTTTGCTGTCGTCCAGCATTCTGTTTTTGTTTACTTTGTAGCCAGTTCAGTTTTAGTTTCGTTCTGCATAGCCTTCCCTAAGCTTCGATGCATTTTCTTAGGAGCACTCACCTTTTGTTTTTGTTTTTTTGGTTTAAGCATTAGATATCTTTTTACCAGCACGCTGCCTCCCGCTGTTTCCGATATCTACAAAGCAATTAACTACCGGCTGCCACCTACTGATATGGAAGAGTATTACACGGTTACTCTGCCGAGCTCTAGATAGCACCGACACTCAACTACAACACATAATTTGCAGACTATATTTACTGCAATATATCCCAAATGGCCTCTTGATAATTGTAATAATACTGGACTGTGAAACAGAATAATGTGTCACCTTACACCTCTGTCACTATGTATATATATATATATATATATATATATATATATATATATATATATATATATACATATATATAGTGTATGTGTATATAGTGTATGTATATATTACTACAATACTGCATACTGCAATACATCCCAAATGGCCTCTTGATAAGTGCAATAATACAGGACTGTGAAACAGAATAATGTGCAATAACCTGTCACCTTACACCTCTGTCACTTTATATTTATATATATATATATATATATATATATATATATATATATATATATATATATATATATATATATATACATATATATATATACACATATATATATATATATATATGTATATATATATATATATATATATATATGTATATATATGTATATATGTGTATACGTATGTATGTGTATATATGTATATGTATGTGTATATGTATATATATGCATATGTATGGATATATGCATGTATGTGAATATATACCTATATATAGATATATCTTCTTTTTTATCATTTTTACTATGTATATTACTACAGTATTGTGTATGCACCTTAGGGGATCTGCTCCAATTTCGTTGTTCTTTGAACCTGTTCACTGTAATAATGACAATAAAACTCTATTATATTCTACTGGTTTGCAAAAAATATTTTTAACCCAAATAGGTGAAATTAGATACTCTCCCATGGCACACCAGACTGTATCTCATGGCACAGTGGTTGAAAAACACTGGTATAGAAGATGTTAGCCTTTAATATAAAAAAAATGGTGCCTTTCCTTCTCATCATAAACTTTTTACACACAACGCTGTAGGGATCAATAGAATTGATCAGACTGCCAAACAGTACAGTCAGCATTCATACTGCTGGCATGGTGGCTGCAATGAATAAGTTAAGCCTCTTGAAACGAGTATCTCGGATGGAGGTATTAACATCCGTCAAGATGTAGCGGTGCGGACAAACAGCCTCCTCTGAATGGCCGTGTCCGTGTACACAAGCGGCCAATCAGGTGTGAGCTGACATCACATCCAATATTGTCCTGCTCTGTAAAGGTCAAAGGGCGACACATTTGTAAAATGTTATGTTTGATTATGTGTGCGCACGCCACATGAATAATGGCCCTGCTGAGCACATACATGTTTTTGATTAATCTGTCGCATGTGTGCGTGTTTGCATGTGTGTGTGTTTGCATTTGTGCGTGCGAGTGTGTGTGAATGATATACACAATCGATTCCCCCTTCCTACCCTTGTCCGATTTGCTCTTGAAGGTCATGAGAGATGAGGAGCTGACGGAAGAAACCTCTCTGTGTGTGCGTGTTGTTCCACACACACACACACACACACACACACACACACACACACACACACACACACACACACACACACACACACACACACACACACACACACCCGTAGCCTACGCATACATTAATTAATATGAGTCTGTTGCACTCCCAGTATATTCAGGCTTCCCTGTCAGAGCACCAGTATAGTCTATATACGAGAACACAGGCATTGTGCTGCCCAGAGCAGTTGAATACAATTTACATATGATTACTTTTGTTTTGCCATCGTTTCCCGTCTGCATGTGGTCCACCTAGCAGAGATTAAAGGCAGTTTTGAGCTTCAGGTAAAACTCATCTTGCTGTTCAGACTCCAACCCTCGTGAACAGAACGTTGTGTTGCAACCAGGGATGGGTACCTTTTACATTTGAATCAATACATTGCCTTTTTTATACTTCAGTGTGTGATCATGTGTTAATACATGTTACTTTGTTTAATAATACAATACTTTTCTTTATTTACTTTTAAAAGTGAGCTGAAAATGACAAATGTGCTGCCCGGTAGTTTTCTTACACTTGTGAATCTCATTTGCAAGTGTTACGCACGTAGTAGACTTTGCATGTGGTTGCAATTTGAAGAAGTTAGAAGGCATTAGTGTATAGACTATGCTGTGTGGCCTAGTCAGGGAGTAGTCTTTGCCATTAGGTTGAATTAAAGCCATGTCTACACTAAGTCGTTAAACCCCTTAAACGAATAATTATTTAGCCTAAGCCCCGTTTCAGCCACACTAAACCAGCGTTTAAGGTCCCCCTCCTCGGACAAATTTTTACACGGCTAAGTGCGCCGTGTATTTCTTGAATCTCCGGCACTTAGCTTTGTATAGACTCATCGCTTACAAACTGAGTTCGGAGAGGAAGTGATGCCAGAAAGACTGCGTCTCACACAGTAAGTGACGTCAGAAAGATCACGCCACAGCCAGCTTCATAATAAAGCGGTTTCGTAACTCGGAGCTAACTAATGGAAATATGGAGGCGAGTCATCCAGACATGCTCGTGTTTCTCCTTCCTCTAAATGTACAGACGCTTGTGGAAATCACACATGTATACCTTAAGAGAAAGCGATTGCAGTTATTTGGGATACAACACTTCTCAGACGGCAAGAGAACTTGTGGTTCTACTTAGCGAAAAACTGTTCATTTGTGGAAGGAGAGACAACGAGAATGCGGGCTTCTGTGGATGTGATAAAAAAGGTAGCATGTGCTTTGACTGAGGGGGGCGGGTTGATTGATTGATTGATTGAGACTTTTATCAGTAGATTGCACAGTACAGTACATGTTCCGTACAATTGACTACTAAATGGTAACACCCGTATAGGTTTTTCAACTTGTTTAAGTCGGGGTCCACGTTAATCAATTCATGGTATAAATATATACTATCAGCATAATATAGTCATCACACAAGTTAATCATCAGAGTATATACATTGAATTATTTACATTATTTACAATCCGGGGGGTGGGTTGTGGAGGGGGTTGGGGTGGGGGGGGGGGTTAGGTTTGGTTGATATCAGCACTTCAGTCATCAACAATTATATCATCTGAGAAATGGACATTGAAACAGTGTAGGTCTGACTCCGTATGATATGTACAGCGAGCAGTGAACACAGTGAGCTAAGAAAGCATAAGAACAAGTATATACATTTGATTATTTACATTTGATTATTTACAATCCGTGGAGGTGGGATGTAGTGGGGGGAGGGTGTTAGTCTAGGGTTGTAGTTGCCTGGAGGTGTTCTTTTAGTGCGGTTTTGAAGGAGGATAGAGATGCACTTTCTTTTACAGCTGTTGGGAGGGCATTCCATATTGATGTGGCATAGAAAGAGAATGAGTTAAGACCTTTGTTAGATCGGAATCTGGGTTTAACATGGTTTGTGGAGCTCCCCCTGGTGTTGTGGTTATGGCGGTCATTTACGTTATGGAAGTAGTTTGACATGTAATTCGGTATCAGGGAGGTGTAGCGAATTTTATAGACTAGGCTCAGTGCAAGTTGTTTCACTCTGTCCTCCACCCTGAGCCAGCCCACTTTGGAGAAGTGGGTAGGAGTGAGGTGTGATCTGGGGGTGGAGGTCTTAAACGGTGGCATTGTTGTGTGGGGACACAGATAAGGTTAGGTGGGATTTACCCTGGATAACCTTATCCAGTGTAAACGGGGCCTAAGTCTTGCGTGCTGCACAAAACATTGTTTATATTGTAAGTATTGTACTTATCAAACACCATCTGTTTGATTATACCGCGCATCTTAGTTGTTGTTTGTCCACTCGATTCATTGGAATGATACGCAGGCAACTGGACTACTTTGTTACGTGCAATGTTTGGCCTTATGCTCACAGAGATAGTATACAAAAACCAGAGAAAATTTTGGCCTAGAATTTTTGTTGCTAATGTAATGGATACATGTGTCCGTTAGTAAACCTCACTCCCTGACAACCTTAAGGGGTGGTTGGCATCTCTAGTTTAAGCTTAGTGCCTAGCACGTCCCACTTTCAATGAGGAGGAATCAGGTTTGAACCCCTAGTGGTTAGAGTGTCCGCCCTGAGATCGGTAGGTTGTGAGTTCAAACCCTGGCCGAGTCATACCAAAGACTATAAAAATGGGATCCATTACCTCCCTGCTTGGCACTCAGCATCAAGGGTTGGAATTGGGGGGTTAAATCACCAAAAATGATTCCCGGGCGCGGCCACCGCTGCTGCTCACTGCTCCCCTCATCTCCCAGGGGGTGAACAAGGGTGATGGGTCAAATGCAGAGGACACATTTCACCACACCTAGTGTGTGTGTGTGACAATCATTGGAACTTTAACGGAAGCCCTAACCGACACAAGAACTGAATCATCTAAAATTTGGTGCATACGATAACTGGCATTTACAAAATGGAGCAAACAAACTATTACAGATCAACCCTAAACAAGTTTGACTGAAAAGTCATAATGCACATGATGTACAGTACATACATACATACAGTATATATATATATATATATATATATATATATACCGTATTTTCCGCACTATAAGGCGCACCGGATTATTAGCCGCACCTTCTATGAATTACATATTTCATAATTTTGTCCACCAATAAGCCGCCCCGGACTAAAAGCCGCGCCTACGCTGCGCTAAAGTGAATGTCAAAAAAACGCTGCGCTAAAGTGAATGTCAAAAAAACAGTCAGATAGTTCAGTCAAACTTTAATAATATATTGAAAACCAGTTAATGTCACAACACACAAAATAAACATAGCGCTCACCTTCTGAAGTTATTCTTCATTCATTAGGCGCACTGTCAGCTTTTGAGAAAAATTGTGGTTTTTAGGTGCGCCTTATAGTGCGGAAAATACGGTATATATATATATACCGTATTTTCCGCACTATAAGGCGCACCTAAAAACCACAATTTTTCTCAAAAGCTGACAGTGCGCCTAATAACCCGGTGCGCTTTATTACGATTCATTTTCATAAAGTTTCGGTCTCGCAACTTCGGTAAACAGCCGCCATCTTTTTTCCCGGTAGAACAGGAAGCGCTTCTTCTTCTACGCAAGCAACCGCCAAGGAAAGCACTCGCCCCCATAGAACAGGAAGCGCTTCACCCGCCCCCATAGAACAGGAAGCGCTTCACCCGCCCCCGGAAGAAGAAGAAAAAACGCGCGGATATCACCGTACGTTTCATTTCCTGTTTACATCTGTAAAGACCACAAAATGGCTCCTACAAAACGATCCGGTTCATAAAAAGACGCAATCCCTCCATCCGCACACGGATTACTACCGTATTTCACAGCAACTGAACCGCACTGTGGAACGGGAGCACGTACGGTGAATATTCGCTCCACAGGGAATGAGAAGTCATCCTTCACTGTGGTTCTAGCTTGCCATGCTAACTTCCACCCATCCAAAAGAGACCTTTCCAGCCGGCGTCATCATAAAAGCTAACTCGAAGGGATGGATGGATGAAGAAAAGATGAGCGAGTGGTTAAGGGAAGTTTACGCGAAGAGGCCGGGTGGCTTTTTTCACACAGCTCCGAAGGCGAACACACCTTCACTAAGACGGGCAGATAGCGCCGGTCGACATACGCCAACATCTGCCAGTGGATCGTAAATGCCTGGGCAGATAGTTTCGGTCACAACTGTGGTCCGACCTTTCCGGAAGGCAGGATTCACAGAACTGCTGGACAACAGTGACACTGACTCCGGTGACTTCGACGAGACGGAACCGGCCATTTTGGATCCCGTATTCGCCCAACTTTTCAATTCGGACACCGAAGACGAAGAATTCGAAGGATTTACGAATGAAGAATAACTTCAGAAGGTGAGCGCTATGTTTATTTTGTGTGTTGTGACATTAACGTTCGAGCAACATTATGTTGCTATTGTTCTACACCATTTTGAATTTTACTATGTTTGTGATTGCACATTTGCGTACATTTTGGGACAGAGTTGTTAGAACGCTGGTTTTCAATATATTATTAAAGTTTGACTGAACTATCTGACTGTTTTTTTGACATTCACTTTAGCGCAGCGTTTTTTTGACATTCACTTTAGCGCAGCGTAGGCGCGGCTTTTAGTCCGGGGCGGCTTATTGGTGGACAAAATTATGAAATATGTAATTCATAGAAGGTGCGGCTAATAATCCGGTGCGCCTTATAGTGCGGAAAATACGGTATACAGTACAGGCCAAAAGTTTGGACATACCTTCACATTGAATGCCTTCACATTCAATGTGTTTTCTTTATTTTTATGACTATTTACATTGTAGATTGTCACTGAATGCATCAAAACAATGAATGAACACATGTGGAGTTATGTACTTAACAAAAAAAGGTGAAATAACTGAAAACATGTTTTATATTCTGGTTCCTTCAAAATAGCCACCCTTTGCTCTGTTTACTGCTTTGCATACTCTTGGCATTCTCTCGATGAGCTCCAAGCACACCTGTGAAGTGAACACCATTTCAGGGGACTACCTCTTGAAGCTCATCGAGAGAATGCCAAGAGTGTGCAAAGCAGTAATCATACCATACCATACCATACCAACTTTATTTATAAAGCCCTTTAAAAACAAGCACAGTTGAAAAACAAAGGGCTGTACACCACAAAGAAATAGAGGCAAAGGACAGACTAAAAAATAACATTTAAAACAGAAATAAAAATACACAATTAAAAAGCAAATATAAATTACCCTAAGAACAGTTTGTTAGATAAAAACAGTTTAAAAGTTAAAAACAGTTCAAAAGTTAAAAGCTAAAAACAGTTCAAAGTCTCATGCTGGGTTAAAAGCCAGTGAATAAAAATGGGTTTTAAGAAGGGTCTTGAAAATAGCCAAAGAAGGGGCCTGTCTCACATGGAGAGGGAGATCGTTCCAGAGTTTGGGACCCGCAACAGAGAAAGCTCTGTCCCCTCTGAGCTTGCGCTTTGTTTTGGGTACCTCCAGGATCAGCTGATCAGCTGACCTGAGGGACCGGGTGGGGGCATAGAGATGGAGCAGCTCAGAGAGGTAAGGTGGGGCAAGACCACCTAAGGATTTAAAAACGAGTAAGATCATTTTAAAATGGACTCTAAAAGACACAGGCAGCCAGTGGAGGGAGGCTAAAACAGGAGTAATGTGCTCTCTTTTTCTTGTGTTAGTTAAAAGTCGGGCAGCTGCATTTTGGACCAGCTGCAGACGTGAGAGGGAGGACTGACTAATTCCAAAATATAAAGAGTTACAGTAATCCAGCCGAGATGTAATAAAGGCATGGATTACTGTCTCTAACTGTTGCCTAGAAAGAAGGTTTTTAACCTTGGCCAGCTGACGTAAATAAAAAAAGCTGGCTTTCACCACTGTGCCAATCTGACGGTCCAATTTAAAATCACAGTCAATACGAAAGCCCAGGTTGGTGACCATGGGCTTAACGTGCAAAGCCAAAGGGCCAAAGTCAACAGGGGGGAGATCACAGGTACCACTAGGTCCAAACACTATTACTTCTGTCTTCTTTTCATTAAAATTTAAGAAGTTTAGGGCCATCCAGGCCTTATATCATCAAGACAGGCAAGTAATGGCTGTATTGAAGAGGCATGATTTCTCTTTAATGGAAAATACATTTGTGTGTCATCGGCATAACAATGAAAAGAAATATCATGCTTTCTTAGGATTGAGCCCAGGGGAAGTAAATAAATAGAAAAGAGAAGTGGTCCCAAAACTGAGCCTTGTGGGACCCCACATGTCAAGGGAGCAACGGAGGATTCAGATCCAGCAACATTTACAGAGAAGGTCCTGTTAGTCAAATAGGACTTCAGCCAACTCAAAGCAGTACCACAGATGCCCACTTGATGCTGCAGGCGGCTAATTAAAATATTATGGTCCACCGTATCAAATGCTGCTGTTAGATCCAGTAAAACTAAAATCACATGATCACCTAAATCTGTTGCTCGAAGGATGTCATTAAAAACCCTTAATAAAGCTGACTCGGTACTATGGAGGGGTTTAAACCCAGACTGAAAGAGCAAAGGGTGGCTATTTTGAAGAAACTAGAATATAAAACAATTTTTGAGTTATTCCACCTTTTTTTGTTAAGTACATAACTCCACATGTGTCCATTCATAGATTTGATGCCTTCAGTGACAATCTACAATGTAAATAGTCATGAACATTAAGTAAACACATTGAACGAGAAGGTGTGTCCAAACTTTTGGCCTGTACTGTATATATATATATATATATATATATATATATATATATATATATATATATATATATATATATATATATATATATATATATATATATTAAATATGTCAAAACTCCCATTAAATACATTTATGGGGTGGACAGGCTTCACATTTCTGAGATTTGATGTTTTTAAAGCAGAAGCAATGCAACTTACTCATAAAATACATGTTTAAATGTGTTTATTTTTTCATCCGAAATATTCCTATAACTGTAAACACAATATGTACAACACTAGGGATCGGTACCAAATTTGGTACCTTTAGAGGCACTGACCAAAGTCTGTCGGTACTACCGCATATCAATGCAGATACAATCAAACCATATTTTGATACCTTTGTTGCATGTGACGTCACAGTCGTCTCAAATACTTGGCGGACAAACAAGCACCCAAGCAGCACCCGGAGCCGACTAGGTCGAACTGCTTGTAGGTAATGTTGCAATTTTCCTTGGCAACAGAGCAAGTATGCCTGATAAAAAAACACTGGAATTTACAGCAAGTATCAAAATGCTAATTTACATTGGATTTGCCATACACATGCTACTGATTAGCATTAGTGATTTTACACGGCGATTTCAACACCTCCAAATTTGGTAAACAAAAATACAACTAAACAAACATAACAATCAAACAGCTGGTGTGTAATAAGTACAATAAACACAGTAGGACATTTTTTCAGGGCTCAATAAAAGTTCATAATTTAAGTTAATACAATTGCAACTGCATGCAAATTCTACCAAATAATACTTGCAAATGAGAACTAGAGGTGTTAGAAAGCAAGATATAACAACTGGACAGCACAGTTATCATAATCAGCTCACTGTTAAATGTTAAATAAAAATAAAGTAATTTGATTTTATCACAAAACAACTTTTATTAACACATGAACACGTGTGAAGTACTGAAAATCGGTACCGTTGAGTACCACTATCGATTCCCAGGTACACGTAATTGGTACCGTATCGATTCAAATGTGAAAGCTACCCATCCCTATGCAGCACTACAACACAATGAAAACTCCACAGTTGCAAATCTGTTTTATATGCCAGAAAGCGCTTCCTGGTCAACTATCGGAGTTTATGAGTTAATTAGCTAATGGTAGATGAGGTCTGACTCCCTCAGCAATCAGAGGAGGGTTTGTGAAGCATGGCATCCACATTAAAGCAAGTCATACACTAATGGCGACAAATGGAAACACTGTGGTGCTCTGATTATGACTGCTTTATCGTCTCATTTGTTCTTTTTTTTTGCACACTCATCACTTTGCTTTTCGCCTGCCATTTTTCATGTTTTCCTCCCAACCTAACACAGTGCCTGGTTTAGTTTTTTTTTTACAGTCACCCTAATACAGCGCATAGGCTGAAAGATGCAAGCGAGAGTGCATGAGCACACATGAGTGATGGCTCCCTGGACGCGCTGCACCGCACTGCAACTATTGATCTTGCTCATGCATATGTAGAATATGTACTTCCCACTTTTTACTTAGGAATAATAAAAGCATGAGTAGTGCGTAGCTGACTGCCAGCAGCGACAGAAAAAAATTGGGAATTTTTGTATGTAGCAATATGTTACATAATAACCATACAGCTTTGATTTATGAAAGTAAATGTAATACTGTTGATTATAGTCGTGTGATGCAGTGGTACCCAACCACCGTTCCGGGGACCGGTACCGGTCCGTGACGCATTTACTACCGGGCCGCACAGAAACATTAATTGATTTATAAACTAATACATTTTCTCCAACTTAACTTCCATCTGTCCCATTAAACACACCAAAAAGCTTGTTTATAGATGTATATTACAACTCCTGACAGGAAGTCGCCATTTGTTATAGTACATTAATGCACATTAATGAACATATACAATTTTAATGTGTCAGGTTGTAGCCAAAGGCTAATTTTCAGCTTCAGGGTCATTGTATATAGCAGGGGTTCTTAACCTGTTTGAGCTCAGGACCTACACTTCAGAGGGACCCGGGAAAACTCCACTATTAACACTGAATTACAAACCCCGTTTCCATATGAGTTGGGAAATTGTGTTAGATGTAAATATAAACGGAATACAATGATTTGCAAATCATTTTCAACCCATATTCAGTTGAATATGCTACAAAGACAACATATTTGATGATCAAACTGATAAACAATTGTTGGGAAAGGTGGCAATAAATACTGATAAAGTTGAGGAATGCTCATCAAACACTTATTTGGAACATCCCAAAGGTGATCAGGCAAATTGGGAACAGGTGGGTGCCATGATTGGGTATAAAAGTAGATTCCATGAAATGCTCAGTCATTCACAAACAAGGATGGGGCGAGGGTCACCACTTTGTTAACAAATGCGTGAGCAAATTGTTGAACAGTTTAAGAAAAACCTTTCTCAACCAGCTATTGCAAGGAATTTAGGGATTTCATCATCTACGGTTCGTAATATCATCAAAGGTGTGACGACTGGGACGCATGGTGATGCGGGGTTCGTTCTCTCAGGAATGCAGACGGGCGTCAGACACAGCGTGCAGGTAAGAAAGTATTTATTTAATAAATAACTTATACTGGAAAAAAGAAAAGGGTGCTCATAGCACATAAGGCAAAAACTAAAAGAGCTAGCATGGGAGCTAGAAGGTAAAAAAAAGGAGTTTAGCGTGTAAGCTAACAGGTACAGAGCCGGAACCAAAGTCGTCAACTGTTGCACGAAAACAAACTACGAAGCCAGAACAAATGACAGGGAGGACAGACTTAAATAATAATGTCAGTGATGACAAACAGGTGCGTGTCGGGAACAAACGCGGCAGGTGAAAATAATAAGCAGCCATGGCAACAAACTCAGGTGTACAAAACAGGTACTCAAGGAGTCCAAAACTAACCAAAAACACAAGTATCTTGAAAACGTAAATAAAAAATATGATCCGGGCAGCGGATCACAACAAAAGGGTTCAGAGAATCTGGAGAAATCACTGCACGTAAGCAGCTAAACCCGTGACCTTTGCTCCCTCAGGCTGTACTGCATCAACAAGCGACATCAGTGTGTAAAGGATATTACGACATGGGCTCAGGAACACTTCAGAAACCCACTGTCAGTAACTACAGTTGGTCGCTACATCTGTAAGTGCAAGTTAAAACTCTCCTATGCAAGGCGAAAACCGTTTATCAACAAGACCCAGAAACGCAGTCGGCTTCGCTGGGCCTGAGCTCATCTAAGATGGACTGATACAAAGTGGAAAAGTGTTCTGTGGTCTGTCGAGTCCACATTTCAAATTGTTTTTGGAAACTGTGGACGTCGTGTCTTCCGGACCAAAGAGGAAAAGAACCATCCGGATTGTTATAGGCGCAAAGTTGAAAAGCCAGCATCTGTGATGGTATGGGGGTGTATTAGTGCCCAAGACATGGGTAACTTACACATCTGTGAAGGCGCCATTAATGCTGAAAGGTGCATTCAGGTTTTGGAGCAACATATGTTGCCATCCAAGCAACGTTACCATGGACACCCCTGCTTATTTCAGCAAGACAATGCCAAGCCACATTTTACATCAACGTGGCTTCATAGTAAAAGAGTGCGGGTACTAGACTGGCCTGCCTGTAGTCCAGACCTGTCTCCCATTGAAAATGTGTGGCGCATTATGAAGCCTAAAATACCACAACGGAGACCCCCGGACTGTTGAACAACTTAAGCTGTACATTAAGCAAGAATGGGAAAGAATTCCACCTGAGAAGCTTAAAAAATGTGTCTCCTCAGTTCCCAAACGTTTACTGAGTGTTGTTAAAAGGAAAGGCCATGTAACACAGTGGTGAACATGCTCTTTCCCAACTACTTTGGCACTTGTTGCAGCCATGAAATTCTAAGTTAATTATTATTTGCAAAAAAAAAAAAAAAGTTTATGAGTTTGAACATCAAATATCTTGTCTTTGTAGTGCTCTCAATTGAATATGGGGTGAAAAGGATTTGCAAATCATTGCATTCTGTTTATATTTACATCTAACACAATTTCCCAACTCAAATGGAAACGGGGTTTGTAGTAATCTTACTCTTTGGGCAGCCGAGGCAACTCTTGTTCATTTATTGTGTCAGAGAATAAAAGAGTTATGGTTGAAAACAACAAAAGAAACAATCACATTCCTTGATATAAACATCCCAATGACACTGCAAACTTGTATTCTTGGGGATCTCCATCGATTTAGTAACGTGTCATCAAAGAGTAAAAATGCATTTTTTTTCAGTATGCATAATAACAAAAAGGGTAATATTAAAAAAAATGGATAGATGTTGATAGTCCAACACATACTGACTGGTATACACAAGCTATGGAGATGATATCAGTAGAAACAACTGCATTTAGTTTAGATAATAATGAGTCATATATTGGAGTATGGGATCCATTATTTAAATTTGTTTGAACTATTAAATGAACCAAAAATATGACTTATTATATATCTTTGTGGAAAATATTGGACACAATGTCTTGTCAAGTTTATGAGATGCCATGCAAGTGTAAGCCACTGTGACACTATTGTTAATTTTATTTTTTTATTTTATTTTTATTAATGTCTGTAATGATAATGTCAATGAGGGATTTTTAATCACTGCTATGTTGAAATTGTCACTAATATTGATACTCTTCTGATAATATTCATTTTTGTTTCACTACTTTTAGATTGTTCTTTGTCATGTTTGTGTCTCCTCTCAATTGCTCTGTTTATTGCTGTTCTGAATGTTGCTGCGTCGGGTTTGGTTTTGGAATTGGATTGCATTATTATGATATTTTTGTGTATTGTTTTGTTTGATTGATTAATAAAAAAATAAAATAAAAAAAGGAATCTTACTCTTGCTTTTGATCATATTAAATAAAATAAAATACAGTTCCCTACCTTGTAAAATGATATAAAAGCATGTGTAAATCTCAAAGATTAAACTATTAATTTAACAAATAAACCTTAGGCTTAGGTCGGACTGATTAGACAAAATAAATGTACTTACAATATACATTATGTTCTGCTAATATAAATACATTAATAAGGGACAAGCGGTAGAAAATGGATGGATGGATAAATATGTTATTTAACTTAACTGTCAATAAAATTAAAATGCAAACAAAAATGCCACTCAAGTCATATTTTTTGCGCTTAAGAAATTTCTCTATGAATTTCACTCTGGTTGTTTTATATTGTCATTACTGCCACAAGTGGTAGACAAGTGTATTACAACTGAGTACCGCTGTGGCCTATGCGGACCACAGCTGAAAAAACATATATGTTACATTCTAGGGGGCGCTTGCCCTATTGTAAAGAAACACTGGTATATATTATATGCCATCAACGTGCCGGCAACTATCTTTTTGCAAAGAAACACGCCCAGGGCTCCCATTATTTCAGCACTATAGTGATTTTTCAACGTTTTTGCTGTTTTTATCTGCCACACGTGAATAGCCGGTCATCCATACATTAATCCGGTCCCTGGTGGAAAAAAGGTTGGGGACCCCTGGTGTAAAACATACAAATAACTCAGTATTATTTGTCAGTATTATCTATTATTGACAACAATGCTCTCCGTTCAATTCACTTTGCCGTGAAACACAGCCAAGATTATTACAACACAATGTATGCAATTAGATGATAATAAAAGAAAGGTGTGTTGAAGTGAGAACAATGTTGCAATTTGTCATCGAAATTAACTTGAAAATGCTTTTCGCAACGCCACATCCGCTAAAGCAATAAAACCCTCATTGCAGCATGTGGCCTTTATGGTGTGAAAACATGGTCCTACAGCACTCATCGCACTCTAGGGTACCCACCAATGGGAAAGCATCCAACATCTAGCCAATATGCTTCACGCATACAAAGACCAGCATTAAATCAGAGGGCTGGGGTGTTAAAACTACCAAGCCGATGAAGAAACGCCACCCGGAGGGATTTATCACGACCCGGCAATGCAAAATTGTGTTCTTTAATGACCTGAACATTGCTTAATTGCTATATTAAGACTTACAGCCATAAAAAAAAGGTGTGGTAATCATGGTTCAAACTTGTAAATACAATATAATACAGTTTTTAATGTATAGATATTTATAGATTTTTTAATTCCATTACATAAGAAGAGGAGATTCAGCATATACTGTATATTATACTATACAGTATAGACACATATTGTACATACATATCAAAACAAACTTACCACATTTTCCGGACAATAAGAAATGCTACTTTTCTCCTATGCTTTGAGCCCTGTGGCTTGTAAAATGGTGCAGCTAATTTATGGATTTTTCTTTGCTAACGGCCATAAAGTTTTGCATTCAACAAATAGTTTTCATAAAACATTGACAGAGACAATGAAAGGGTGTGTTATTGTCTTTTGGACAAGTTTGCTCGCTACAGGTGCTGCGGGTTGAACGTGTACTTCCTGTGTAGTGCCTTGAACCAGAAGTATATCCCGGTTTGTTTACTATTTGTCCAATCCAATCCAATCCACTTTATTTATATAGCACATTTAAACAACAAAAATGTTTCCAAAGTGCTGCACAACAATATAGCCATAGCGTTCCCACGCGAAAGGATTCTTCATTCCTCACACCGAGCAATGTTTGTAATTTTTACAATGTAACTAAAACAATTCATACGTACCAAACTGTGCCATGTTTGATAATAGTGTTTCCATGCCTATTTGTACGTGCAAGCTCGCGTCGTTGGCATTAATGAATATGCTAACACGTTTACAAGTGTCTGGTTGGAGTGTCCGCCCTAAGATCGGTAGGTTGTGAGTTCAAACCCCGGCCGAGTCATACCAAAGACTATAAAAATGGGACCCATTACCTCCCTGCTTGGCACTCAGCATCAAGGGTTGGAATTGGGGGTTGACTCACCAAAAAATATTCCCGGGCGCAGCCACCGCTGCTGCTCACTGCTCCCCTCACCTCTCAGGGGGTGAACAAGGGGATGGGTCAAATGCAGATAATAATTTCACCACACCTAGTGTGTGTGTGAGACAATCATTGGTACTTTAACTTAACTTAACTTAACTGTGTTAGTATTATTAACTTACAATGGCATTCCTTTTGTGTTGTTTCAGTTTCGTGAATTCACCAAAACGTCACCGTGGAGTTATTGAATCTGTTTAGCTAATTGGAGACCTAGCTTCCGCAGCTAGTGGGTCCATGACAATGACTTTTGTTTGATCAGCTGTTTTTACTGCCGCGTGACAGGCACCGTTTGGAAACAATTAAGGTATGTAAACAAACATTTACAAAATATTTCGTACTGTTAATACATGTATATTTGCAGCTTATAGTCCAGTGCGGCTAATATATGTGAAAATATCTATTTCTTCTCAAATTTGGTGAGTGCGGCTTAAACACCAGTGCGGTCTATAGCCCGGAAAGTATGGCATATCTGTGTAGAGTGGAACCTGTTTATGTTGACGCTCCTCAAACTGGCTGACTGACATCGACATGATCAGTTGTCAACGTAACCGAAACTGAAACTTACCATTGCTTGCATTTTTACTTGTGACTTTGCCATACTTGCCAACCCTCCCGATTTTCCCGGGAGACTCCCGAATTTCAGTGCCCCTCCCGAAAATCTCCCAGGACAACCATTCTCCCGAATTTCTCCCGATTTCCACCCAGACAACAATATTGGGGGCGTGCCTTAAAGATACTGCCTTTAACGTCCTCTCTCACCTGAAACCTTCACCCCTTAACAGCCGCATTTTGTCCAGGCGTCCGCTTTTCCAACATATAAACAGCGTACCGGCCCAGTCACATAATAATGTAGCGTTGGACGGGTTTAACAATGATCTTCACTCGAAGATGTCGAGAAATGCTGACACATTGTATGATCAATTAACTGGTTTAATGATAATGCAAGGCATACTTGGGTCAACAGCCATACAGGTCACACTGAGGGTGGGCGTATAAACAACTTTAACACTGTTACAAATATGCGCCACACTGTCAACCCAAACCAAACAAGAATGACAAACACATTTCGGGAGAACATCCGCACCGTAGCACAACATAAACACAACAGAACAAATACCCAGAATCCCTTGCAGCACTAACTCTTCAGGGACGCTACAATAACATCTACGGCTTTTGGAGCTCAGTGCACAACTGCACACACAACAAGAAGGAGACGAAGCAGAAGAACGAAGAAGAGACATGGCGACGACGAGTAAGAAGAAGAAATACGCTTGCAAGGTCCAAAATGATTGGAAAAAATAATTTCATTTCATCCAGAAAAGCTCGAAGGGGAAGGGGTATGCTGCCTGCACCTCAACCCCACCGCCCCAACCCCCCAACCCCGCCCCAATGCCCCCCATCTCCCGAATTCGGAGGTCTCAAGGTTGGCAAGTATGGACTTTGCCCAGAGACATACTGTAAGGCGAACAGGTAATAATAAATTAGTTTTGAACTTTGTTGTCATTTGTGCATATTTTTAGTTTTATTCATGTGATTTTATGACATTTTATGTGACATACTTATCTCAAAAGTTGCTGTGGTAATTTTGTTGTATGTCTACAAAAACACTCGCGAAAAAGAGCGCACACCTCCGCCAGGTCCTACCTCCCAATGGAAAAAAAAGTCCTGAATCCAGATGGTGGTTCGGATCACCCCCAAAATGTTATTTCTGATATTTCCTCATAGGTTAATCAAAATGTGCTTTTGGAGCTATTTATAGTGGAATGAAAGAAACAGAGTGATGCCTCTTGTCAGTCTTTGTGTCTGTGGGTGGAGGCGAATCCGCTAGCATACACACACACAGAAGTTGTGGCTTGTAAAATAAACGTAAGGTATTGCAGTGGAAATTATCCGCATGACTTGTTCCTTAACCCATTTGGGGGATATTACCCGAAAGTTAGATTCAAATCCGCAAGTCACTTATTGAGTAGCGGAATAAAAGAAACAGAGGGGACACTCTTGTCTGTAATCCACTATCTTTGTTTCTGCTGTTTTTTAAGGTAACATAGTAGAAATTATCCAGATCAGGCCCAAGATCTAATTAATTGTTCCTTATCCCATTTCGGACATTTACGGAAAGTTTTATGAAAATCCGCCCGTAATATTTTGAGTTATTAACTAAGCAACTAACTGACAGATAGACAGATTTACATACAATTTATATTATAATTACTAAGGGTGAAACGGTAGACAAAAATTTCGGTTCGGTACATACCTCGGTTTAGAGGTCACGGTTCGGTTCATTTTCGGTACAGCAAGAAAACAACAAAATATAAATGTTTCAGTTATTTATTTACCAAATTTGAAAACAATGGCTTTATCCTTTTAACATTGGGAACACTATAATAATTCTGCCCAAAAATAGAAATAGCTCTGTGTGTGATGGATGTGAGCCACCACTAGGCTGATCAGTGCAACAGCAGGCAGTCATGAATGCTAAGCATAACAATAACACACATATACACATTGCCAGGGTTAATGTGGTCAACATATATACAATACAAACTAAATAAGATAAAGCTCAGAATGGTTTCTTAACAAAACCTTTCTACATATAAAGTGCTTTTTTTGATTGATTGATTGAGACTTGTATTAGTAGATTGCACAGTACAGTACATATTCTGTACAATTGACCACTAAATGGTAACACCCGAATAAGTTTATCAACTTGTTTAAGTCGGGGTCCACGTTAATCAACTTTAAACTGCCTCAAGTTGTTGCTCAGATTAAATAAAATGACAAAAGTTTTCTTCTACATATAAAAAGTGCAACATTAAATAGCAGAGGTGTGGACTCGAGTCACATGACTTGGACTCGAGTCAGACTCGAGTCATGAATTTGATGACTTTAGACTCGACTTGACAAAATGTAAAAAGACTTGCAACTCGACTTCGACTTTAACATCAATGACTTGTGACTTCACTTGGACTTGAGCCTTTTGAATTGACATGACTTGACATGACTTGCTACTTTCCCCAAAACCCAAAGATGAAAAAGTTATTCGGGAGCGCTCCGTATTTTTCATTGTGTACTTGTCTATCAGCGTTGCGTGTGTCAGCTGGTGTGGTCTCAGTACAACAGCCAATCAAATTAGATCTACTTTGTTTTCATCACACAGCATTCATCCAATCAAATTGCAGGACAACCAACGAAGAAGACATGTCCAAACCACACGCCAGTGAACAACAAATGATACCTAAAATAATTTTGTTTGGGTATAAAAATTACGAGGTGGTCAACACAAAACGGTTTGCAGTATGCAACACATGCGGTTCGAAAATTACTGATGGAGAGGCAACAACTTCCAACTTTGTCCGGCATTTGAAGTTGCACAAAGAACGGTAAGTTTTGAATGCAAGATAACGTTTATTGGCTAAGTAACGTGACTTTTATTTGCTGTGTAGTTAAATCAGTGAAGCTGTAAACTCACTGCTAACGTTATAACGTTATTGCAAACACGGGAATCTGTTGCAGTTCACTACCTTATTCATACTTTTTGTTCAGTGATTTTTTTCAAGCAGGGTTACGTTAGTCAATATATCACACGTAACGTTAGACGGCGGTCAGCAGCACCGCGTATTTTAGCCACCTAAAAAAAGACAAAAATAGTAAAATAAAGGTCAGTTAAAATGTATACTATATTATGAATATGTGTACCGTTTTAGCTAGCTTTCTGACATACTGTTGGTTGTTTACCTCAGTGGTCCCCAACCACCGGGTCCGTGGATCGATTGGTATCGGGCCGCACAAGAAATAATTTTTTTTCTTTTTCTTTTTTTAATTAAATCAACATAAAAAACACAAGATACACTTACAAGTAGTGCACCAACCCAAAACAACTCTCTCCCCCCTTTTGTTCTGGGCATTGAACATGAAGACTCTTCCTTCACTGTTCCGAGTGGCCATGAGAGTCTTGGCAGTGCCTGCCTCCAGTGCTCCAGTGGAGCGAGTTTTCAGCCATGGTGGCATCATACTACGCCCCCATCGTGCACAAATGACTGACAGACTCTTGGCTAATTTGGTCTTTTGCAAATGCAATGCAGCATAGGGCCCTGACATATAAAAAGTACAACTTTTTTGTTATGTTCACGTATATGTCATGTTTTTTCAATGTTAACACTTTTGTACAAATAAGTACATTTGCACTTTATTTTTCAATGTGTTTGTTCTGTAAAGGAATGAGTTAATGTTTAAAATGACTGGTTAATAGTGTTATTATAAAGTGCAATGTCAGCACAATTTTCTTTCCTGCAATTTAAAATGCACTTGTTTTAATAAATAAATACAGCGTTTGAAAAGCATACACAATCTGTTTTAATATATTAGTCTGTGGTTAAAAGGACTTGAAAGGACTCGAAACTCAAAATGCAGGACTTAGGACTTGACTTGAGACTTTCCAGTCTTGACTTTGGACTTGACTCGGGGCTTGCCTGTCTTGACTCGGGACTTGACTCGGACTTGAGGGCAAAGACTTGAGACTTACTTGTGACTTGCAAAACAATGACTTGGTCCCACCTCTGTTAAATAGTTTCAAGTCAACTCAGCCTCAGATTAACTTTTCTTCCCCCCCCCCCCCCCCCCCCAGCCTTTAACCCTGGTGATTTTCACTCAATCGTCATGTTTTTTGCCAGGAAAATCAGTTTATCCACATTGTCTGCAGAAAGAGCAGAACTGCTTGCAGTTACAATGTCTCAGTGGGTCAAAATCTAGTTTTTAATGCAATATGGTCTTAAATCTGCTGCTATAAAAACACCAACGGCATTTGTTATTGCTTTAGCCCTGCCTGACTCGCCAAGGAGAGGCTGCTTGAATGCGGTGTTTGCACGACGCTCGTCTTTATCTACGTTGAAGCGATGTTCACTTGGGGATGGTGACGCTTCAAATGGGTTAGCATGTTTGACATGTTGGCAGAAGCATACACTACTGCTGCTGAACAATGTCGGCAAACCTTCGTCCTCCATTGTTGTATCGCACCGCGAAGCCTTATTGTTCCCAAACGGGAGATCTTAACAAGGCAGTAGGGTCTTCCAGCTCTGACTTTTACATGTTGTCGTGTGTCGTCCCTCGGTGTGCATTGTTTACACAACGTGCGCTACGCTACTTAATATGTCCGTGTGGAAGCTCGTTCGGTACACCTCCGAACCGAACCGAAACCCCCGTACCGAAACGGTTCAATACAAATACACGTACCGTTATACCATTAATGATTACATATATGATTATGATAAGGATGTTAAACATACTACAACAAGTCGACACAAACAAAGCGATTTTTCATACATTTGTCATATCATGTGTGTTGACGTTGACTTTTTGTGATACAGTAGGTAATGTAGGTATAAAAAAAAAGAAGGTAGATCAGAACTTGATGAGTTGGTTGTCATAAACCAGAGGTGTCAAACTCGTTTTAGCTCAGGGGCCACATGGAGGAAAATCTATTGCCAAGTGGGCCGTAACGGTAAAATTATGGCATGATAACTTAAAAATAAAGACTACTCCAGGTTGTTTTCTTTGTTTTACTTTGGCCAAAAATAGAACACGCACATTATGAAAACGTACAAATCACAAATAATCCTTTGGACAAAACACTTCAAGTTTGTGGAAAATTCTGAGGAAATTAGTGCAGCTTCAAAAACACAATGAGCTCAGACTCTGTCTCAGTGTATCTCCAAAGCCATGATTAAAGACCTACTGAAATGCGATTTTCTTATTTAAACAGGGATAACAGGTCCATTCTATGTGTCATACTTGATCATTTCGCAATATTGTCATATTTTTGCTGAAAGGATTTAGTAGAGAACATCGACGATAAAGTTCGCAACTTTTGGTCGCTGATAAAAAAGCCTTGCCTGTATCGGAAGTAGCAGACAAGTAGCGTGACGTCACAGGTTGTGGAGCTCCTCACATCTGCACATTGTTTACAATCATGGCCACCAGCAGCGAGAGCGATTCGGACCGAGAAAGCGACGATTTCCCCATTAATTTGAGCGAGGATGAAAGATTTGTGGATGAGGAAAGTGAGAGTGAAGGACTCGAGGGCAGTGGGAGCGATTCAGATATTCAGCTCGGAATGACTAAAACAGTAAATAAACACAAGACACATATATACTCTATTAGCCACAACACAACCAGGCTTATATTTAATATGCCACAAATGAATCCCGCATAACAAACACCTCCCCATTCCCGTCCATATAACCCGCCAATACAACTCAAACGCCTGCACAACACACTCAATCCCACAGCCCAAAGTACCGTTCACCTCCCCAAAGTTCACACAGCACATATATTTCCCCAAAGTCCCCAAAGTTACGTACGTGACATGCACATAGCGGCACGCACGTACGGGCAAGCGATCAAATGTTTGGAAGCCGCAGCTGCATGCGTACTCACGGTACCGCGTCTGCGCATCCAACTCAAAGTCCTCCTGGTAAGAGTCTCTGTTGTCCCAGTTCTCCACAGGCCAATGGTAAAGCTTGACTGTCATCTTTCGGGAATGTAAACAATGAAACACCGGCTGTGTTTGTGTTGCTGCAGCCGCCCGCAATACACCGCTTCCCACCTACAGCTTTCTTCTTTGCTGTCTCCATTGTTCATTGAACAAATTGCAAAAGATTCACCAACACAGATGTCCAGAATACTGTGGAATTTTGCGATGAAAACAGACGACTTAATAGCTGGCCACCATGCTGTCCCGAAATGTCCTCTAAAATTAGTGACGTCACGTGCCGGCGTCATCATACCGAGACGTTTTCAGCAGGATATTTCGCGCAAAATTTAAAATTGCACTTTAGTAAGCTAACCCGGCCGTATTGGCATGTGTTGCAATGTTAAGATTTCATCATTGATATATAAACTATCAGACTGCGTGGTCGGTAGTAGTGGGTTTCAGTAGGTCTTTAAACTTTAAGTCACAGTCTTTCTGGGATTGAACAAAACACACAACATGTAAACTCTTCTAGGTATTAAAATACCTCCTTTGTCATGCCCATGTATCAATCCAGTGCTAACTCAACAAACCGTGAGAAATGGAGGTAAAACTATTCAAAAGGGTTACGTTTTCCCGTTTTTGACAGAGACATTATGGGGGAGCAAGGGTGCCAAATAATGATGTGTTTGAACCAGAAGACATAAAACGGCAGGTTTTAAGTTTCATTTGGGTCGAGGTTGAGGAGCCACAGCCACACTTTACTTTGTACCTCTTGCCGGTCCTAACAGAATTGCTATTGTGACATCCAGTGGACACATTTAGAACAGCAGTTTATTTCATAAAAAAAATGTAATACTTGGCAAACTCATCGAGCGGGTTGGATAAAACATATTTGCGTGCCTGATCCGGCCCGCGGGCCGTAGGTTTGACACCCTTGTCATAGACGATTTGTTATTGTTTACAACCTCAGGGAATAATCCACTGGACACAGGTGGACTTTGATTTAAATGAGTAGTAGATAGTAATGGTTGCTTTGTTTTAAGTTATTGTGTAATAAAGACTCTTTGCTCAAACAATTGTTTGCAATAAAAGAGAATAAGGAACTAGTTTAAATATTGTGTTGATATTATTAAACTGCCATATAACAAACCACAAACCATTTGAAAAATGTTTTAATAGATATAAATAGTATCAGTATTGGTATCGGTCAAACTCACTGGTGGTTGATCCGTATCGTAATCGGCAACATCCCTACAGTATATACATACAGTCTGTACAAATACATTATATTGCCGATTGTATCATAAACCTGTATAGGACACTTATAGAAACTGTTTGTATCATGAGCAATTAAGTGTATAATTTCTGACCTTGCATCGAAAAATATGTAACAAAATATATATATATTTTTAAAAATCTTGATTAATATGATGTTGCTCTGAGCATTTAATGAGAATATTCATAGAACAATACCTATGCTGGAAGTTGCGCTCACACACACACACACACACACACACACACACACACACACACACACACACACACACACACACACACACACACACACACAGACAAAGAAGAAACAAGCCCCCACACATACAGTATATAAACAATAAATACAACATTTGACTGCAGGGCTTTTGTTATTTTTTTAACAGATGTGAATATTTTTGTATGTAAAAAAAATTGTTGTTGTTTTTTTCTCTACCTGTTGCTGTTCCTGAGTTTGACGTGCCCCCCGGGCTCTAGGATCTGGCCGTTCTTCAACCAGGTGAGTTGGGGCTCAGGTTCGCCCTGGGCTTGGCACGTGAAGATGGCGGTGGTCCCGACGGGTCGCGCAATAGACTGCGGTGGTTGAGTGAACTCTGCAGGAGCTGGAAAAAAACACGTCAAATGAGGAGTCAAGATGGTCTCAACAAAATTTGAGGATTAAAAAAAAAAACGTAGAAACATGACATTACCATGTAATAGGGGTGGGTGGGTTGGTCTCAATAGTACCAATACAAACTGTCATGATCCCACTTTACAGTTTTAGACTTGTCATTATTTTCTGTGTTTGCTTTTTTTCCTGCCTTTTGTCGGTCATGTGTTACTCTGTTGTCACGTTTCATGTGTCAGGTAAACCGCGATGAATGGGGCCATATGAATCCCATATGATACTAAGTATTTAAATTATTTGACCTCAATGCTGCCTTCTGTCTCAGACTGGGGTAGAGTGGCCATGCCAGCAACTTGAGGGTTCCAGGTTCAATCCCCGCTTCTGCCATCCGAGTCACTGCCGTTGTGTCCTTGGGCAAGACACTTTACCCAGCTGCTCTCAGTGCCACCCACACTGGTTTAAAAATGTAACTTAGATATTGGGTTTCACAATGCAAAGCGCTTTGAGTCACTAGAGAAAAACACTATATAAATATAATTCACTTCACTTCACTTAAAAGGGCTGCAGCCCAGGGGCCCCCACATATTGACAGCGTAATGCAACGATTTAAAAAAAAATCAAAATAAAATAATTACAAAAAAATTGGTGAGTAAAATCATGATCTTTTTTCAAACTGTGTTTTTGTAACGTTATCCTATCCCTGAATGCACGTGTCCGATTCGTAGCTCGGGTTATCGTTGTGTGACTCGTGTCGGACAAAGAAAAGGGTGGCTAATTGCGTCTTGTTTGGACACCATAAACTGCAAACATCATCTTTGCAATTGCACAATGAAGAAACAAAGGGCATGAGAGAAGTACTCAGAAGAGACTGCTGCGTTGGCCTGCGTTGCACTATCCTTTTGTTTCTGTTTTATGCTATCTACAGTAGGGAAGGGATACATACAGTATGGCCCAATATCTGGGTGGGTTTTTGCGTGAGAGGAAAGTGGGCCGTTAATCATTTTGCAATACGGTCTGCTGAAAATGATGGAAAGCGTCAATCTACATTGCTACCGACACTGTGGTCAAAATTGGAATTTCTGTATAAAGTTAAGTTAAGTTAAAGTACCACTGATAGTCACACACACACTAGGTGTGGTGAAATTACCCTCTGCATTTGACCCATCCCCTTGTTCCACCCCCTGGGATTTGAGGGGGAGCAGTGAGCAGCAGCGGTGGCCGCGCCCGGGAATCATTTTGGTGATTTAACCCCCAATTCCAACCCTTGATGCTGAGTGCCAAGCAGGGAGCTAATGGGTCCCATTTTTATAGTCTTTGGTATGACTCGGCCGGGGTTTGATCTCACAACCTACCGATTTCAGAGTAAACACTCTAACCACAAGGCAACTGAGCAGGTTAAAGTGCATTGTGCACCCCTCCCCTTCCCCCAATTCGCCACGTTTCATATGTCAGGTAAACTGCGATGAATGGGGCCATATGAATTCCATATGAAACTAAGTATTTACATTCTTTGACCTATATGCTGCCTTCTGTCTCTGCATCCTGGGGTCAGGCCATTAGCCGACGTGCGCCACCGTGACACACAGGACAGTATCAGTTTTGGGTTGATACTAGTGTGACGTACACCTGGTTGATACTGTTATATTTACATATTGCTAAATTGTTTACAAAAAAAAAAAAAAAAAAAAAAAACACATCGGAAGCCTTTGGGGGCGAAATGCCAAAGGATTTGAATGAATTTTTATTCTTTTTGTTTTTGTGCACAATCTAATGGGGAAATTCTACTTTTTGCCAGCCCTGCTTCCAAGCCTGTGTTTTTGTTTGACACTTTATATTTTTTATAAGTCGCGCCACTCCCTGTTTGTGAATTAAACGACCTTTTTGCCTGCATTGGCCATCGTGTTGTCGTAATGCTACACAACATTATAGCGAAACATAACAAGCCCTGTATTAACTTGGTATTTGATTGATACCAGAATCTGCAGCATTGCCCGCCCAACATTTTATATAAAATAAAGAAGCCTGGAACTTTGTGTGGTTTAAAATGCAATTTACCAGCAGTGATTTGATGTCAGTTTGCAGAATTATCAGATGTCATCATCAGGTGTTTCCACGGAAGAGCATCTGTTCGCCCTAATGCGCTTTTAAAACACTTAAACACATGGAAGCAAACTGCAGTTTCATCATATTGTGCCTCATCATTCTATGCTACAAGCAACCACCCATGTTCAATTAGATGTGATAACTTATTCATATGGAGGTGGGCAGGGACTTTATGGATACTTTAAATCAGTCAGTAATTACAGTTGCAGCTGCAAAAATGGCTACTGGTTGACGCTTTCGTTTGAAATGACTCCTGTGTATTCACCTATTCAAAGGGATTTTAAATATCACCATGAATTATGTATGCCTACTAATTAAGAAAGCATGTTTTGCTATTATCTCATACTCATCACAAGAGGTTTGAATACCGGAGAGCATAATGCCTGTTGGAATAAGGCCTCATGCACTGAAAAAAACCCAACTTGTAGGATTTAACAAGTTGCTGGACTAGATTTTCAGTACAAGATGCTGCTTCAATAATAAGTCACTAATTTCAAGTGAAACCTACTTAACACTGCTTAAAACTTAACAATTGCAGTATTGCTAAGTGCAAGGGTGCCCCAATCCGATACTGATATTGGTTATCGGTCCGATATCGGCAAAAAAACCAACAACAAGTGATATCAGTGTTCATCTAAAACAGGGTCCCCAAAGTACGGCCCACGGGCCGGATCCGGACCCCCAGCATCCAAAATCCGGCCCACGGGAAGTCCCAAGTTAATTTTTATTTTTTTAAATCTTTCCTTTCTAATCCATTTTCTACCGCTTGTTACTCTCGGTGTCTCCTAGCCACTCAGGCAAATCATATTGTCTAAAAATGAATTTTCCCTTCGATAACGTGACAATGTTAAATGTCAAAACGGATTAAAAAGACAATGTATATATATATATATATATATATATATATATATATATATATATATATATATATATATATATATATATATACAGCCCGGCCCCGGGCCAAATTTTTTTAACCCAATGCGGCCCATGAGTCAAAAAGTTTGGGGACCCCTGATCTAAAATCTCCAATACAAGCAGTCCTGCAGTCTGTTTATTTGCACAAAGCTGGACACAAGTAAAGTCAGTTAACATCTAGATGTTCTCCAATAAGCACACAAGGTTGGTATTGTCTTATATTTCAATGAAGTCATCTACAAAAGGTAAGGCTATAGGTGGTTGCAATCACGTGACCTAGAGGCACAACTGGGCACTTCTGGGTTTCAGGCGATGATCTAAGCCCCATTAGGCTACTGTTTATTAACCTGAATCAGTGCAGATTTTGGCTTATTTTGAAAGGTTTAAAGGCCTACTGAAATGCGATTTTCTTATTTAAACGGGGATAGCAGGTCCATTCTATGTGTCATACTTGATCATTTCGCAATATTGTCATATTTTTGCTGAAAGGATTTAGTAGAGAACATCGACGATAAAGTTCGCAACTTTTGGTCGCTGATAAAAAAGCCTTGCCTGTACCGGAAGTAGCAGACGAGTAGCGTGACGTCACAGGTTGTGGAGCTCCTCACATCTGCACATTGTATACAATCATGGCCATCAGCAGCGAGAGCGATTCGGACCGAGAAAGCGACAATTTCCCCATTAATTTGAGCGAGGATGAAAGATTTGTGGATGAGGAAAGTGAGAGTGAAGGACTAGAGGGCAGTGGGAGCGATTCAGATATTCAGCTGGGAATGACTAAAACAGTAAATAAACACAAGACATATATATACTCTATTAGCCACAACACAACCAGGCTTATATTTAATATGCCACAAATTAATCCCACATAACAAACACCTCCCCCCTCCCGTCCATATAACCCGCCAGTACAACTCAAACACCTGCACAACACACTCAATCCCACAGCCCAAAGTACCGTTCACCTCCCCAAAGTTCATACAGCACATATTTCCCCAAAGTCCCCAAAGTTACGTACGTGACATGCACATAGCGGCACGCACGTATGGGCAAGCGATCAAATGTTTGGAAGCCGCAGCTGCATGCGTACTCACGGTACCGCGTCTGCGTATCCAACTCAAAGTCCTCCTGGTAAGAGTCTCTGTTGTCCCAGTTCTCTACAGGCCAATGGTAAAGCTTGACTGTCATCTTTCGGGAATGTAAACAATGAAACACCGGCTGTGTTTGTGTTGCTGCATGTCGTCCGCAATACACCGCTTCCCATCTACAGCTTTCTTCTTTGCTGTCTCCATTGTTCATTAAACAAATTGCAAAAAAATTCACCAACACAGATGTCCAGAATACTGTGGAATTTTGCGATGAAAACAGACAACTCAATAGCTGGCCACCATGCTGTCCCAAAATGTCCTCTACAATCCGTGACGTCACGCGCAGACGTCATCATACCGAGACGTTTTCAGCAGGATATTTTGTGCGAAATTTAAAATTGCACTTTAGTAAGCTAACCCGGCCGTATTGGCATGTGTTGCAATGTTAAGATTTCATCATTGATGTATAAACTATCAGACTGTGTGGTCGGTAGTAGTGGGTTTCAGTAGGCCTTTTAAGGCAAATATAAAATCGATCATGAAAAAAATATTGTAAATGGGATGGAGTGGATTTTTACAGTCTTAAGAAAATATTTAAACCATTTGCAGCTCTAGCGCCCTTGAGCACATGAAGCCTGCTATATGTGATGTTCCTCTCACTATCTTTTCTATCTTCAATCTTCTTTGTTCGTGGTCTGAGAGGTCAAAATAGTATTGAAATGTGATTGGTTGGTGACCACTCCCAAACAAACTCCACATCTTGCCCAAAGTCAGCCGGGATAGATTCCGATGGATGGATGGGTTATATCATTGCACCATCCATCCATCTTGCTCTTGTTTTGGTCCTTTCTCATTGGTTTTGATGCTTCCACTCCCTCCTTACTGTACCTTTATTTCTTCAAAAGGACCAACAATGTAAGGCACTGTTGTACTATAAAAGTTTACACTGAACGCGAATCAGAACATCCTGGGCTATATTTATACTATAAGAAATGAGCTGCCTTGCAAATCATGACAAATTACAGTGATACCTTCGTACTGTTCTCTTCTTTGAGGATTCGATTACAAAATTCGAAAAATGTTTGACGAAAGTTTGCCCCAGTTTGACTGGTGAAAGAGTTTCCTTTTTTTATTTTTACCGTACGAATCGATAATGTTTGTTCACAATGTTCAGATGATGATACTTTATATCACCAACTGACCAAAGGACAATCATTAAAATACATAACGTAACAGGAATAACCTGTCAACCTACACCACACTGAAAGCTACATTTGTTTCACAATCGATACCGTTACTCAACGGGACCAATTTTTGGTACTTTTGTGTGTGTTCATATGGTAATAAATGATAATTAGTTTAATAATAATTTAATAATTTAAATAATATACACATATTTTTCATTCAACAGTGAACTGATAATAACTGTGCTGCCCAGTTGTTATACATGGATTTCTGACACTTCATAGATTTTGCATGCCGTTCAAATTCCAAGACGTTAGATGACTATAATGTATTGACTACGGTGTGTTGCCTAGTTAGGAAGCAGTCTTTGCCATTAGGTTGAATGTACCAGTCTGGTCTTTTGTTTCACCTTAAAATGTGTTTATACTGTATGTATTGTATTTATTACATACTTTCTGTTTGAACTTAATCTGCATCTTAGTTGTAGTTTTGATTACCAAATTTGGAGGTGTTGAAATCACCATGTAAAATGGCTAATGCATATCAGCAAAGCCAATGTAAAGTAGCATCGAGATGAAGTGAAAAGTGGAGCCTTACTCTCTTGCTTTGTTGGCATGGAAATTTGTAACATTGCCTACAGGCAGTTCGGCTGAGTCCACTCTGTTTAAGATGGTGCCAAGTCTACAACTGGATGTGACGTCACGTGCAACAAACGTATGGAAATATGGTAGTTTGATTTTACATGACTCGATACTCGGTAGTATCGACCGTTTCCGGTCGTTGAAGTACCCATCTCTAATGTCAAATGATGGCCAATAACTAAAGTGACCATTTGGAAAATACAAGACTTTACGATGACGGTTGAATAATTTGGAGAGCAATCGTGCGTTAGGCAGTCCATCCTGTCTGGACACACACAGTGACACAATTAACACCTGTTTTGTCGTCCTCTGGGGATAAGATGCTTGTCTTTGTCTTGACAGGAAGATAAAATGAAATATTGATCGGGATCAATACTGCTTCATTGTGGTCTAGCTTAATCAATATAAGAAAAGGGCGAATGCAAGATGTTTTCTACTCGGGGCACTTCATGCACAGGGTCCACAAATCTGATTCTGACTGGTCAAAACCACACGATTTTCTTATGCCTTGACAGCGCATCAAGAATGAGAACAACTTGTTGTTACATTGTATGTCTTAATCAGCGGCTTTTAAAATGATATTGGATCCCAGCCGGGCACTATACTGCGTATCTGTCTTTTATAAAATGCTCCATACATTTGTTATGTACAATGTAAATCTGCATTCTTGTCCTCTTGGCCAAAACATATTTCACCACGCCTACTTGGTTGTGATTGGTCAGGTGACTAGGCCAATACAACGCTCCTCCGCTGCTCAGAGCTGGATAAAGACGCGCCCCCTGAACAGTTTCCATGTTAATAGTTACTAGCAAACAGTACAGAAAAATTGGATGTCGTATATCATTGGATGAATATTGAGAGAATATGGCGCCAGAATGGGCTTTGTTCACGAAATAGCTGTGCGTGAAGTGACAGAAGCAGAGTAGTCATGACTGTGTGGTAGGGCTTTAGTTCCCCGGAAAACTTTGGTAAACGATGAAGCCTCACCGCTTGATAGATTGTTGGAGCATTACGGCTACCGTAGTGAGTTGTACTGTGCTTCAACATACGGGTATTATTATGGTGTGTGGATAAGAATCGCAAAATCGGACCTATTAGCAATCATATTATCTGGTGTTTTGTTTTGCAATATTATACAAAACCAACTTTTCTTACCTTTTGGTACCTGCTGATGTGTATTTGGGATCTGCATAAGTCCTGAAAATCCGCCTTTGTAGTCTGTGCCGACGCCGTAGATAATAAGCTTCTTCTTTTTCTCTATCTTCTTGTTATGGGACATTCATCCTCCGCTTTTGCCATTTCTAATATAAAGTGGCGTAAAGTTCTAACTTATATCTGTCAGTAGACTCGCTAAAACTACTAAGACTCGCACTTAAAACTACCGGTGTAGTGGATTTACATAATTCACCCACAGAACTTTAGTTATTAGAGAGTTTCGGACGGACTGTTTTTCATAGGACACATATCCGGCGTTGTTATTGCACTAGTGAGCCACGGATGAGGTGATGCTGCTCCGTTATTGATTTAAAGGGGAACATTATCACAATTTCAGAATGGTTAAAACCATTAAAAATCAGTTCCCAGTGGCTTATTTTATTTTTCGAAGTTTTTCTCAAAATTTTACCCATCACGCAATATCCCTAAAAAAAGCTTCAAAGTGCCTGATTTTAACCATCGTTATATACAACCGTCCATTTTCCTGTGACGTCACACAGTGATGCCAATACAAACAAACATGGCGGGTAGAACAGCAAGCTATAGCGACATTAGCTTGGATTCAGACTCGGATTTCAGCGGCTTAAGCGATTCAACAGATTACGCATGTATTGAAACGGATGGTTGTAGTGTGGAGGCAGGTAGCGAAAACGAAATTGAAGAAGAAACTGAAGCTATTGAGCCAAATCGGTTTGAACCGTATGCAAGCGAAACCGACGAAAACGACACGACAGCCAGCGACACGGGAGAAAGCGAGGACGAATTCGGCGATCGCCTTCTAACCAACGATTGGTATGTGTTTGTTTGGCATTAAAGGAAACTAACAACTATGAACTAGGTTTACAGCATATGAAATACATTTGGCAACAACATGCACTTTGAGAGTGCAGACAGCCCATTTCAGGCACGCTAAGAACATATATTTTTCCACGATTTCAGCACTCAGGTTAACCATACCTAAATAGACACAAAATACTGCATTACACAAGACTAGCCGAATGTCCTCGAATGGTTGAAAAAAATAAATGTTTTTAAGCTAAATTATTGGTAAACACAGTTTATGTATAATAATTTACGTAAAACCGCGAGTAATGAATAAAGTTTTCATCAATTAATATATTCTGTAGACATACCCTCATCCGCTCTCTTTTCCTGAAAGCTGATCTGTCCAGTTTTGGAGTTGATGTCAGCAGGCCAGGGAAGCTAGGGTCGATAATCTTCTCTTGATCATCTTCGGTGGCATAAGGGACGGTTGCCATCTCTGTCGTAGCATAGCTTTCGTCGGTAAAGTGTGCGGAACAAACGACTGACCATTTCGTCGGCTTTCCCCGCACCCTCGTATTTTGAACAAATTTCGTCCAATTTCTTGCCACTTTCGCATCTTTGGGCCACTGGTGCAACTTGAATCCGTCCCTGTTCGTGTTGTTACACCCTTCGACAACACACCGACGAAAGTGAGAAAATGGCGGATTGCTTCCCGATGTGACGTCACGTTGTGACGTCATGGGTCCGAGAGCGAATAATAGAAAGGCGTTTAATTCGCCAAAATTCACCCATTTAGAGTACGAAAATCGGTTAAAAAAATATATGGTCTTTTTTCTGCAACATCAAGGTATATATTGACGCTTACATAGGTCTGGTGATAATGTTCCCTTTTAAGTAAAGTCTGAATGTCATTAAAACAGTTAGCTCCATCTTTTGACACTTCTTCCACACCCGTCCTTGCACGCTACACCGCTACAACAAAGATGACATGGAAAAGACGCTGTCGAAGTGGAGCCATGTAAAAAAAGACCTCACACAAAACGCCGCAACCTGAAGAGACGTTTAGAAAGCAACTTAAAGATGATCTGTGAAACATAATCTATGCAACATTTTGACCAAAGCACCACCATTACATGTTATGTAGACCACAAGGAAATGTTTTAAATTTAGAAAAAAATCATAATATGACCTCTTTAGTGCACCTTATAATGTGTCTGCCTTTGGTATGAAAATAGACCTGAATAGACCCGCTCATCGGCAGTGCGCCTTATAATTTGATGCGTCCTATGGTCTGAAAAATACAATATATGGTAGACTAAGGGCAAAGTTGTCTGTTACGTACAGTGTAAACTTTGTGGACGACTCATCAGAGTTGTGTTCTTCTTTAGCATGTACATTCATTCACTTCTTGATTATTCTTAATACACAAATGCAATCATTCTGAAGGCTAGTTCTTTGTTTACCGCATTTAAACTGAAACACAATCAGCTGACATAGTTTTTGAGAATCCAATAGGGCTTTTCCCAACTCACCTTGGACCACCAAGCGGCCCTGAGCAGTCCTACGAACACGGGTCCCGGGTTTGTTGGCAGCACACACATAAACACCCGAGTGTTGCACACCAACATCAGAAATCATCAAGTTGCCAGTGCCGAGCACTTGGATTCCCTCCACACCGATAGGACGGCCATCTATAGAGAACAAAAGAAAGCAGTTTGTCAGGTCAGATTGTTGGATCAATTACTGTGTTCAAGTGAGGACCAGGTAAGCGCTACAGTATGTACACACTTTATGTGAGTTTCCGCGCAACCAAAAATGAATAATTACTTCAACCAAGATCGTTATGTTTTTATCAGCATGGCTTAGCTTGTGGGAAACCCTTGGTGTGGATTTAATAACAAATATGAACTTCCTAATTTACGTCCAATTAAAGTGTGTGTCTTCGTGTAAATGCAGAAAATATGTTAATTATGAGAACGCCACCAATACTGGGAGAAGGATAACCAAATAAAATAATTTAGCACTCGTAATGTCATTCATCAAGACTGAAACTGTTCTGTGGTCGCTGTTTTGTGTCTATATTTAGCACATCTAGAATGTCCGTGCAAACTGGCACAGTAACGCACATATGGCCGTGAGAAAGAAGGCGGTTGTACCACAAAGACAGAGGAGAGAAGAAATAAACGACATACAATTGAGAGATAGAGAATCATCCATCTGTGTGTGTGTCAACATATTTGAACTATCAAAAATACACATTTTAGTTGTATTGTCTATTCAGCAATATACTTTAATAATTGTATAGCTGCAATGTGAATAGTAATCACAATTAATTTAATTGATTATTCTTGGTGTTTGCTGGCATTTTTTAAACATTTGCTTTTTCATATTGAAAATATGCCATTTTAATACATGAAAAATCATCTTTCAAAATGCATTTCTCCAGGATCCAGACGCACCATCACAACACTGCAGCACCAGCGCCACCCAGAGCACAACTTCAGCGTGCTAAAAGTAGGTTTTGTTGTCTCGATCGCACTTCTATATAGCCTAAAAAAGGTGGCACATATTATATATGTGTGCTGCATGTCAACAACAGGTTAAAGCATATGTCATAAATGTGGACGGAAATTAGTTCCCCCATGGTGACAGTCGGTATACACTCAAAAACCAAATTTAAATAAAGTGTTATGCACTAATTTTGCAGTTGCTATCAATCATACACATCGTCTTAATAAATCACCTGCAACACGCACACTAATAGTACAATTTTATAGTTTGCACACACTATTTAGTAATAATAGTGTAAATGACATGTTTATTGGGCTCTTGTTTTAAACTTATTAAAGACATCTCCCCCCCAAAAGGTATAACAAATATTTAGTGAAAAAATAAACTGTCAATTAGACTGATATGTTGCATAGAACAATTTTACCATTTTACCTGCTTTTATTTTTAAAAGCCTGTAGGAAACACCATTATTATATATTTACCACCATGATGATGTCAGAAACTAACTTTGATTTCTAATCTTAGATATTTCTGGTCACAATTCCCACCGCCACCACCTCATCCCCTTCTCCCCTCTGCACTTTCTGTACTTACAAGATAAGTTCCCACTTCCTAGTGCTAGTCTCAGCCCGAACAAAGACTTGAGGCTGTCTCTGATATTAGCTAAGGGGCCTAGGGGGCATTTTAATCCCTTTTCGACTTCGATCTATAGCATGTTAGGGCCACATTTCATGTGTTAAAAGACCAGGCAGAAAATGAAGACTCTTGGAGGACTCTTGCAGAGACAGGAGCATCACACAGTCACCAACATAAACCATCCTTTTTATAATTGATCTTACAAAGACAAACATTGGTTGAAATGAATAAAAATAATAACTTTTCAGTTTATATACACTGTAGATAACACCATGTGTTACCTTCTGAGACCATCTAAGACCCCAATCATTGGTAAAAACTGAACAGAAAGTCATTAACTCGAACCACAAGCTCACTTACAGTGCACTCAACCCAAACACAAGGCATGCTGGGAAGTCAAACATGTCCTTTTTTCCTGCAGATGTGACACCACCAACTTTGACTACAACGTAATGTGTTGAAGAAGTGTATACTTGAGCTTTCCAGCATGCCTTGTGTACATGTTGATTGCACTGAGAGTGAGATAGGGGTTCATTTGTGCTGTGTGGTTAAGTTAAAAATAAAGTATACAGTATAGTTGTATTGCTTTACGCAAAGCCCTTTGATATTATCTACAGCAGCAGTTGCGCTTTTACATAACATACTGTAGGACAGACCCCCAAAACCGGCTGCTCTAAACAGAGCTGTTTATAGAGGGTTTTAAGTGTGCAATAATGGTGTCTTCCATTTGTACTGGTGAGTCGAAATTTTCGAGTTCCTTGTCAGAAATTCAACTGGAACGCCCGTCGTTTTTTGAAAGTATTGGCAATAATATATAGCAAACAAGGTACAGATAGTAAACAAGCGCTGGTGAAATAACATCAGGCGCCGGTGAAATAACATCAGATAACCACATTTTATACTCTGGAGGAGATAAACACCAAAGAGGATTTGGAGTCATTTTGGATCCCAAATGTTCGAAGGCATTAAAAGGCTTTATGGGCGATTCCAGATAGAGTACTTGTTGTTAAAATTGGAGGAACACCCTTTGACATTGGTCTCATGCAAGCTTATGCGCCAACAGCAGACCAAGAAGAGGGAGACATTAAGAAATTCCAAAAAGACCTTGGAAGGTAAAAAAGCTAATTTAAATGACAGGACATCAAGATTATAATGGGAGACTTTAATGCAAAAGTTGGTAAAGAACGCATCAGGTGATCACCTCCCAGTTAGACCAGACATGAAAGTGAGACTCAAAAACATCCATAAATATAAAATAACACCGATCAATCGCATTTTAAAACTTGTTGCTGTTACTAAATGTAAACCACGCAAAAAATTAATGACTCAAGAAATTATTGATTTAATGGACACATTAGAGTATCAAAACAAAACAAAAGTTAGTATAACAAACTGGATACGCTTACAAAAAAGAAATGCAACATGGCTAAAGAAGTCTGGATAAACTCACAATGCGAAGAAATAGAACAACACAAGGACACTGATAGCAAGTACATGCACCAAAAGTTCAAGGAACCAAAGGGACGCAGGGGCCTTCAAAGTCAGGATGCATCAAATCAAAGGAAGGCAACGTACGAATGGATAAGAAAGACATTCTGTCAAGTTGGTTAGAATATATGGAAGATCTATTCTATAACGACCAGGGCCCACCTCCAACTATAACAAAAAACATGGAAGGCCCACCCATGAAGTGAAAAATGCTATGTCCAAAATGAAACATGGTAAAGCGGATGTACCAGATAAAATACCAACTGAAGTCATAGAAGCACTCGAAAAATTGGAACATCAGAGCTGACAAAATTGTTTAACATCATTTACGACGACGGGCAAATTCCACCAGATATAAAAACATCTATTTGTATTACTCTGCCAAAGAAACCAGGAGCCACAGACTGTTATCAACATAGATTGATACGCCTCATACCACCAAAATTAGAGCACTTAGAGTTCTTATTGTACTGCTGGCCAGAGCAAGGACTAAGTTACAACCAAATTTTTCGGCCACGCAGTCCGGAATTCTCCCGGACCAGGGCACCGTAAATGTTATATTGTATGTTACTGGAAAGATCAATAGAAGTGCGAGCGGATTTATACCTGTGTTTTAAAGGCTGTTCAAAAGAATTTGATAAAGTGCAACCTTTTCCAAAGCTTGAATGAGCTGGATACTGATAGGAAATACCTAAGGATTATCAGAAATATGTACTGGGAACAAGAAGCTGGAGTCTGAATTAATGGTGAATGCAGTCAATTTAAAGCCATACAAAGGGGTACTCGACAAGGTTGTGTACTATCTCCAGATCTGTTTAACATCTACAGTGAAATTAGTTTACGCAACATCAATCATCATAATGGAATACAAGTTGAAGGGATGGATGTTAACAACCTCAGATATGCAGATGACACTGTGGTAGTGGCAGACTCTAAAGAAACGTTACAGAACACCCTGAACACAGTAGTAGCCCACAGTGAAGCAAACTGATTGGCTCTAAACCTCAACAAAACCTAATGCATTACAGTTTCCAAGAAACCACATCTACCTGCATTTAACATCACATGCAACAACAACAAAAGAAAAAACGTGGATCAATTCAAATACCTCGGCATCACAGTAACATCTGATGGGAGATGTGAAAAAGAGATAAACAAATGGATTTCCATGTCAAAAGACAGCTTCAACAAAATGAGTTTTATATTTACAAATAGAAACGTCTCAATTGACACCAAACTCAGAGTCCTTAAAACGTATGTATGGTCTGTCCTACTTCACGATTGTGAATGCTGGACTTTAAATAATTAACCCCTGAGAAAATTAGAGACAACTGAAATGTGTTTCTTCAGAAAAATACTCTGTATGTCATGGACTGAAAAGAAAAGTAATTAAGAGGTATTGGCATGGGCAAAAACAAGAAGATCTCTTATTGCAACGATTCGAAACATCCTCGGACATACCATTAGGCACTCAGCATCAAGGGTTGGAATTGGGGGTTAAATCACCAAAAATGATTCCCGGGTGTGGCCACCGCTGCTGCTCACTGCACCCCTACCTCCCAGGGGGTGAGGGTGATGGGTCAAATGCAGAGGATAATCTTACCACACCTAATGCGTGTGTGACAATCATTGGTACTTTTAAGAGACAGCTTAGAAAAGCTGATGTTAACAGGAACATTTGTTATGATCCGCTGCCCGGATCATATTTCTGTTTGGGTTTTCTGTTAGTCTTGGACTCATTTTGTTCCTGTCTGTGCACCTTTGAGTTGGTTACCATAGTTACTTATTAATTCCACCTGCCGCTTGTGTTTCTGACGCGCACCTGTTGTAATCACAGACGCTATTTAAGCCCACCTTTGTTCATCACTCGTTCTGCTTTCTTTGTTTTTGCATCACGCGACTGCCACGTAAGTTTGTTCTTGATTCTAGACTCAGCTAAATTCCATAGTCTGTGCTAAGTGTTAGCCTTAGCTTCCAGTGCGTTCGGCACCTCTTCCTGTCGGTTTGTTTTCTGTTTTGTACCAGTTTTGTGTTATTTTATTATTAAATCAAGTTATTACCTACAAGCCCTGTCCGGATTCGTCCCTTGCATCTTGGGAGAACAAAACCCCGCATCATCATGCGCACCACACGTGACAACATTAGTATGAAAGAAAGCTCCAGGTCAACAATGAACAACATATATCAACAGCCTAAGTAATTTTATCGGAAACATCAATAATATAGAACTTATACAATATAGAACTCATACATAGGGCGGACAACAGAGAAGACTGGAGAGGCTTGAACATCGATGCCTGCAAACAGGCCTGATACTCCATGATGGTGATAGCGAACAAGGTAAAGATAGTAAACACACCCTAAATGCACTTTTTTTTTAAATTTTGCCTATCATTCACAATCCTTATGGGAGACAAGAACACACTTTTTTTTTTTGTTTATGCATTGTAATGCGTAAATAAACGTAAATAAAAGTCAGCTAACAATGGAGCTAATGGGAGCCATGACATCATTCCACCTATCACGCCCATTAAACCCACTAAAACAGTGGTCCCCAACCACCGGGCCGTGGATCGATTGGTACCGGGCTGCACAAGAAATTAAAAAAAATAAAAAATAAAAAATAAAAATATAAATTTTTTTATTTTTTATTAAATCAACATAAAAAACACAAGATACACTAACAATTAGTGAACCAACCCAAAAAACATTTCTCCTCCATTCACACAAAAGGGTTGTTTCTTTCTGTTATTAATATTCTGGTTCCTACATTATACATCAATATAGATCAATACAGTCTGCAGGGATACAGTCCGTAAGCACACATGATTGTATTTTTTTATAACAAAAAAACAAAAAAAACAAACAAAAAAAAAACATACCCCCCCCCTGGTCCGTGGGACAAATTTTCAAGCGTTGACCGGTCCGCTGCACTAAAAGGTTGGGGACCACTGCACTAAAACATACAAAAAGCGCCAACAATACTCCATTTACATTTTGTGACCTAAATATTAACCAAGTATTAGCAAAATTATTATAAATACTAACATAAAGGACTTATTTTTAGCGGCAAATTGATCACAGAGAGTTGATGGATCACCTGTGAGCTGGTGAAAGTTAATTCCACATTATACATCATGCCTCTCACCTGGATAGTAGAAGGATGTGGTCATTAACGGAAAAGTTGGTCAACTTTGACAGCCAAGTTAGACCTGGAGATGGCGAGAAAGACAGGCAAAGACGCCCGTTTGCGCCCACCATTTTTTTTTTTTTACCCTTTGCGAGGATTATGATTAATGCTTCATCTAAACAGGAAGATATGAACATCGCATCGGTCGTCATCCCAGTGAGAGAAGATATTGTACAGGAAGTGTTTGTTTTATCATGTGTGTTGTCTCTCATGAAGTCTGCTACGATTAGTAGTAGGGATGTCCGATAATGGCTTTTTGCCGATATCCGATATTCCGATATTGTCCAACTCTTTAATTGCCGATACCGATATCAACCGATACCGATATCAACCGATATATACAGTCGTGGAATTAGCACATTATTATGCCTAATTTGGACAACCAGGTATGGTGAAGATATGGTACTTTTAAAAATAATAATAAAATAACATAAGATAAATAAATTAAAAACATTTTCTCGAATAAAAAAGAAAGTAAAACAATATAAAAACAGTTACATTGAAACTAGTAATTAATAAAAATTAGTAAAATTAACTGTTAAAGGTTAGTACTATTAGTGGACCAGCAGCACGCACAATCATGTGTGCTTACGGACTGTATCCCTTGCAGACTGTATTGATATATATTGATATATAATGTAGGAACCACAATATTAATAACAGAAAGAAACAACACTTTTGTGTGAATGAGTGTGAATGAGTGTGAATGGGGGAATGTTTTTTGGGTTGGTGCACTAATTGTAAGTGTATCTTGTGTTTTTTATGTTGATTTAATAATAAAAAAAAAATAAAAAAAATAACGATTCCGATAATAAAAAAAACGATACCGATAATTTCCGATATTACATTTTAACGCATTTATCGACATCTCTAATTAGTAGTATTGTTGTTGAAGGAAAAAGTGACCATTGTTATGTGTTTATACAATTAACGTGCCGCTGCATGCTTAAAATGAACAAAATACGTAAATATGACATGTTATTATGAATGTGCCTGTTACTACATTAGATACTGTATTTACTTACAGCATGTATATAAAACATTTATTACGTTTTTTTGGACGTTTTTTAGAGAGCTTTATAGGCACAATGGAGCGACTTCCCTTGACTCCGTTGCTAACTGACTTTTGCCATCCTTTATTTACGAGCTAGATTGTATTAAAATAGAAAAACATATGGGTTCTAGTCTTCCCTTTTAAGTATGTACTGTCAAGTACCGACTCAACAAACGGGATGGTCGGGCATTACACTGGTAGAGACACACATGACACTTGTTGTCACCTCTGACCTCTCCAGCCCATCACGCAAATACATCTGTGGGGAGGCGGGGCCGGCAGATCGACAGCGAGGCGTGCCCCGCCAGGGCCGACTCCGAGATGGCGGCGAGGAGGCGTGGCCGGCAGTCCGACAGCGAGGCAGGGCACACCACTCCAAGATGGCGGCGAGGAGGCGTGGACGGTGCGGAAATCGCCCGGCTGGGCACAATTAAGTAATCCCCTCTCAGTGTGTAAAAGGGCGACACCCGAGAACGACGGGGCAGAAGGAGGTGGAGAGCCAGTGGTGCATGAGGAGCATGCGCGACAAAGAGCGAGAGATAGACAACGCCGGGGACGGCTGAAAAGCGACCGGAAGAGCGAGCGGTTTGAGAGGCGAGAGCTGAAAAGCGACCCGACCTGAACTGAGTATTATTTGAAAAAATAAACAAAGTCAAACTATGCTCGCAGCGATGTCTGTCCTTGATGGTCCTTGGAACCCGCACGACGGCTTGAGTCTGTCACAACATCCTCGTGCAAAGAGACACCTACAAAAGTCTGCTCTCCAAGGTTAACTATTAACAATTAACAATATCAATACATTATTTCATTAAACTACTGTAGTTGTTTGTAGTGCCTGCTATTGTAATGTTTTTCCACACAATATTTCTGATCTAAAAGTGTGTGGTTTTTTTGTTAATGCATGTTACATATTAAAATGGTGATGTTTAGGGAGGGACAAGCACAGATTAAATTGATTTCAATTCATTTCAATGAGCGGGTCTGAATTGAGATACGAGTGTTTTGAGTTACAAGCTTGATTAACGTGGACCCCGACTTAAACAAGTTGAAAAACTTATTTGGGTCTTACCATTTGGTGGTCAATTGTACGGAATATGTACTGTACTGGCGGTATAGCTCGGTTGGTAGAGTGGCCGTACCAGCAACTTGAGGGTTGCAGGTTCGATCCCCGCTTCTGCCATCCTAGTCACTGCCGTTGTGTCCTTGGGCAAGACACTTTACCCACCTGCTCCCAGTGCCACCCACACTGGTTTAAAAATGTAACTTAGATATTGGGTTTCAATTAGTAAAGCGCTTTGAGTCACTAGAGAAAAGTGCTATATAAATATAATTCACTTCACTTCACTACTGTGCAATCTACTAATAAAAGTTTCAATCAATCAATCAATCAAATGGAACGCAATGTGCTGATAAGCAGTGTTGGGTTAGTTACTGAAAACCAGTAACTAGTTACAGTTACTAGTTACTTTATTTCAAAAGTAACTCAGTTACTAACTCAGTTACTTACACCAAAAAGTAATGCGTTACTGTGAAAAGTAACTATTTAGTTACTTCTTTTTTTCTCCTTTTTTTTTTAAGGCTCCCATTAATGCCCTTTTAGCCTTCATTTCAGTACTGTTATTGCACTGGAGAATAATACAATGTGTTGATCAACTTGACATGCATTTGCATCACTGAACTCTGCTAAGCAACGTGGTCTACATACAACACACAAAGACAAAGATATGTTGTAAAGGGCCAATTTATTTCAGGCCACAACAAATTGACAAAACTATTTGAAATAGCTGCAACATAACATACATAAATAACAAACCGCATAATAACAACATAGCTGTAAAGCTGGCTTCACCCAAGGAAGGCACACATGACATACACAAAGCCTAATCAGGCATTTTTTTTCTCTCAAGGAATTGTGAAATAAAATCATGTATTCAGGAGATCAACACTGTAGTGAAGCCCAGAAGACTCTACACATTTCCCCAGTTTTAGTTTAGAGATAAGGTAAGATTGGCCTGGCCCACTAGCATCCCTCTTTATGTTTGTGAACTTTATAGTCTATACATTTAGAGTGATGTGATAATCAAACACTCTAGAAGTCTAGAATGAAATAGTATATAAGAGAATTGACAGTGTGAACCTTCAATGATGAGCAGAGGCAGAGTTTGGAGTGTTTTCTTTCGCTCGCTTTCCATGTTTATGTACTCACTGTCCAGGTACTTGGAACATGTTTTCCGTGCCATTTGTTGTTTGGCGCCGGTATCATGCTAATTAGCTGCCAGAAAACGGGTGACTCCACTGTAGCAATAGCCTGCATGTCTTCTAGCACATACGCTGCAATGGCTCTATCAATGTTGTCCTGGCTAGCATTGCCTCCGTTAAACTCCTTAGGTGGAGGTGAAGTGGCATCGGAGTCTGTGTCTGTCTTTACTAGCTTCGTTGAAGCATGTTGCTTATGTGGCGTGGCGAAGTTGGGAGAGTGGCCGTGCCAGCAATCTGAGGGTTACTGGTTCAATCCCCACCTTCTACCATCCTAGTCACGTCCGTTGTGTCCTTGAGCAAGACACTTGAACCTTGCTCCTGATGGGTCCTGGTTAGTGCCTTGCGTGGCAGCTCCCGCCATCAGTGTGTGAATGTATGGGTGAATGTGGAAATAGTGTCAAAGCGCTTTGAGTTCCTGAAAAAGGTAGAAAAGCTATACAAGTATAACCCATTTACCATTTATGTAGCTGTTTCAGCAGATTTGAATTGCTGTTTTGGGCAGTGTTCCCGGGTGCGGTCACTGCTGCTGCTCACTGCTCCCCTCACCTCCCAGGGGGTGATCAAGGGTGATGGGTCAAATGCAGAGAATAATTTCACCACACCTAGTGTGTGTGACAATCATTGTCACTTTAACTTTAAGTAGATGGGATCTTTGATCCAAGACACAACTTACATTTAACTAAAATGTTCTTTTCTTTGTGCTCGACAAAAGAAAAGTAGTGACAATGTCTCCATGTTAAGACACTCGACTTCTGGCTTCGCCATGATGTCTTTTTAGTTGTTATGAGAGTAGCGTATGTGTGTGTGTGTGGCCCTTTAAGATATGACAGCTTGTGAGGTGAGTGACGTCAGTGAGTGAGTGGGTGAGAGAGGTGAGGGAGCGCAACAGTGAGTGCGTGCAGGTGCTCTAGCTTGGTGGATGGCTGCGTGTAAGACACCAATAAAGTCACAAAATTGCAACAAACCGCCGGCCTCGTCATTCACCCTCGAGTCCGGAGCTGTAAAGACCCACTGCCGGGTAAAGTGAAGGGTGTTAGCCCCGAAGTACATAGGTCCTGGAGGAACGTCTCCCCTGCGCTCCGCTCCTCGGTCGAGGAAAGCACGCCTTTTCTTTTCCTTGTGAGACAGAAGGACGACACTTCTTCTGTTTCTGGCCGATACTACATTAAAAAATAACGTAAAATAACGCAGTAACGCATCATGTAGTAACGGTAACTGAGTTACTGAATATAAAAAATAACGCGTTAGATTACTAGTTACCGCCGAAACTAACGGCGTTACAGTAACGCGTTACTTAGTAACGCGTTAGTCCCAACACTGCTGATAAGTTGAGGTACTACTACTGTATATTGTTAGAAACTCTTTAAACATTTAAAAATGGACCTAACCCTGACAACAGTCAGCCTAAACCTAAGTTGTCTCCTGTAAAATGAGAAACACATTTTACTTGGTTTTTTTCAGAAAAGTTGCAATCGTGTATTGATTAGTGAATGGAAAATTAGCCTCAACAAATGTGTTGATGAATTACTCTATTATTTCTTAGGGTGTGGCATCATGGTGTTATTTCCTCTACGTTTCCATCATTAACGACTTACTAGGGAACGGTCCAGCTTGTTTTTTTTGCTCCTTTCACTGTTATTTCTTCTGTTCTCACTTCCCTTTGCCAGGAAGTAATTAACTTAGTGTCAGAAAAGAAAGCGCCGGTGCTAGCAGGGTGTGGTGCAGCTCAATGAATAGCAGCAAACAAACTCCGGCATTAGGTGAAGACTGATGTGAAACTGTTAGATTCATTCCCAGCCTCCCTGTGGTAATTTAATACGTACAAATCCATCGTGTTAGCATTTCATTCTGAAGACATTGTGCAAGATTGAACCGTCAATGTGATTATGCTCCCACGGCTTGAGGGGAGGGGCACCGGTTTATATTTGGAGCAGCAAATCAGATTTGATAAATGGTAAGGAAAACAGATGCCACATTGAAGAATTGATAAAGACATTTGTGAGTGATAGTCACAAATAAAAATATGCACTGAGGGAGGGGAAAACTAATTGCTTATGCCTCAGCCCGGCATTGCAATTATTCTCCAAGATCACATCTGTTTCCTAGGGCTTCATGAGGAGAGGAGGCATGCACTTACCAACATGATGTTAGCTTATTCCTTAGGTGGTTTGCGTTCACATTGCATCATGGAGTGTACACAGAACAAAACTGTACTACAGGAGCTCTTTTGTGTCTTTATTTAGTACATCTCGAAAGGACGTGCAAAATACTTTCTATTCAGCAATATAATTTTATAATTTCATAGCTGCTGGATGACTTAAGGCAGTGTTTTTCAACCTTTTTTGAGCCAAGGCACATTTTTTGCGTTGACAAAATCCAGAGACACACCATCAGCAGAAATCATTAAAAAACAAAACTCAGTTGACAGTAAAAAGTTGTTGTCGCAGTTGTTGGATATGACTTTAAACCATAACCAACCATGCATCAATATAGCTCTTGTCTCAAAGTAGGTGTACTGTCACCACCTGTCACATCACGCCGTGACTTATTTTGAGTTTTTTGCTGTTTTCCTGTGTGTAGTGTTTTAGTTCTTGTCTTGCGCTCCTATTTTGGTGGCTTTTTCTCTTTTTTTGGTATTTTCTTGTATCAGTTTCATGTCTTCCTTTGAGCGATATTTCCCACGTCTACTTTGTTATAGCAATCAATAATATTTCAGTTGTTTTTATCCTTCTTTGTGGGGACATTGTTGATTGTCATGTCATGTTCGGATGTACATTGTGGACGCCGTCTTTGCTCCACAGTAAGTCTTTGCTGTCGTCCAGCATTCTGTTTTTGTCTACTTTGTAGACAATTCAGTTTTAGTTTTGTTCTGAATAGCCTTCCCTACGCTTATATGCCTTTTCTTAAGGGCACTTACTTTTTGTTTATTTTTGGTTCAAGCACTAGATACCTTTTTACCTGCACACTGCCTCCCGCTGTTTCCGACATCTACAAAGCAATTAGCTACCGGCTGCCACCTACTGATATGGAAGAATATTACACGGTTACTCTGCCGAGCTCTAGACAGCACCGACACTCAACAACAACATATCATTTGCAGACCGTAACGACAGGTTTGCAAAAAATATTTTTAACTCAAATAGGTGAAATTACATAATCTCCCACGGCACACCAGACTGTATCTCACGGCACACTAGTGTGCTGCGGCAAAGTGGTTGAAAAATACTGACTTAAGGGATTAATTAAAACAAATTCAATTGATGCGATTTGGTGTCTGCTTGTGTTTCTAAATGACGTTTGTTTTTTCATATAGGAGATATTTCTAACATATCTCTTACATGAAAAAAAAACAACTTCTTGCAATATGCATTTTCTTTCATCTGCGACATTCTGGCGCACGTTCGCCGTTAATGCCAGCATCTTTCGTGAGCACATCTCCAGTGCACTAAAAAAGTTGGTTCCATTGTACAAACCCCGTTTCCATATGAGTTGGGAAATTGTGTTGGATGTACATATAAAATATAAAAACGAAATACAATGATTTGCAAATAATTTTCAACCCATATTCAGTTGAATATACTACAAAGACAACATATTTGATGTTCAAACTGATAAACATTTTCTTTTGCAAATAATCATTAACTTTAAGATTTGATACCAGCAACACGTGACAAAGAAGTTGGGAAAGGTGGCAATACATACTGATAAAGTTGAGGAATGCTCATCAAACACTTATTTGGAACATCCCACAGGTGTGCAGGCTAATTGGGAACAGGTGGGTGCCATGATTGGGTATAAAAACGGCTTCCCAAAAAATGCTCAGTCTTTCACAAGAAAGGATGGGGCGAGGTACACCCCTTTGTCCACAACTGCGTGAGCAAATAGTCAAACAGTTTAAGAACAACATTTCTCAAAGTGCAATTTATAAGAAATTTAGGGATTTCAACATGTAAGAGTGTGGGTACTTTCCTGGCCCGCCTGCAGTCCAGACCTGTCTCCCATCGAAAATGTGTGGCGCATTATGAAACGTAAAATTCGATAGCGGAGACCCCGGACTATTGAACGACTGAAGCTCTACATAAAACAAGAATGGGAAATAATTCCACTTTCAAAGCTTCAACAATTAGTTTCCTCAGTTCCCAATCGTTTATTGAGTATTGTTAAAAGAAAAGGTGATGTAACACAGTGGTGAACATGCCCTTTCCCAACTACTTTGGCACGTGTTGCAGCCATGAAATTCTAAGTTAATTATTATTTGCAAAAAAAAAGAAAGTTTATGAGTTTGAACATCAAATATCTTGTTTTTGTAGTGCATTCAATTGAATATGGGTTGAAAAGGATTTGCAAATCATTGTTTTCTGTTTATATTTACATCTAACAATATTTCCCAACTCATATGGAAACGGGGTTTGTAGATGCACTGCGGGAATTCTTATAAAAGGGCCAGAAAAATTGGTAAATGTCTGCTGCATGTTTCAAAAATTGGCAAAATGATAACATGATGATGATAACATGAGTGTGCAGTAAAAAAGTACTTCCATGGTAAAATCCACTTTTATCACTCTTTCTCTCTTGGCTTTTGGCAAGGGCCGTCGCGCTCCCTCCCCTTACCGTGTTTGCCCTGCTTGCCTCTTTATCTCATCCTGTCTTGTTTATCTTTCTTGTTTCCTCTTTTTGCACTGTTCTCCAAAATCTAACCAATGGAATTGATCAACCTCTCAACAAAATTGACAAGATCCGGGTTCAGGAGAACCTGTCTGTCCTGTCGGAACGGTTGTTGCGAGACAAACGCCGGACTCTTGGCGACCCTCGCAGTCGAGGACGTTGACGTTATCTACCTATTCGGAATCATGATAACAAGGTATCTGCTGATTGGAGTAAACGTTGCCCTGATGTATCGACAAATCGGAAGATGCTGGCAGCCATTTAAAGTACCCCAAAGCTGCCGCAAATGATTGGAGGATGCGGGCAGAACTCAGACTTTTATTATTCTGGACAACATCAGACCGTTTGCCCTGTAGTATGAATTTGAGGACCAGAAATAGACAATTAGAGTAAAAAGTTTAATTATTTTTTGCTCGCTCAATCCCAACCATTCTAATCTTGATTGTTTTCCCTGGCTATGACGTGGCAATGTCGTTGCTTCAAGATTCCCCTCCAACACATTGCAGCAAAGACAAAACAACAACTGGAAAGATAAACTATGTTCCTTTGCCACCGTCTGCAGAACAACTCTAGGCCTACAGACTTAACACACATTGTTGGCCATGGCTACATATGCACACATACCCCCACCCCCACCCCACGCCTTTCCTACCGCTTCACCCCACGTGGTATGACGGACAACGGAGCAGCGCCCCTAGTAACTGGCAGCTTCGGGCCCGATGCCTGTTGCAAGTCTTGTGGTTTCTGTGTCAACATATGTATATGTGCTATCAAGTTTTTTTTTCTGTGCCTCAGTTTGTGCCCCTCCCTCAACCCCCCATATAGGAGCCTAGTCTGAGATCAACTTTTTTTACTTATCCTCCACCAGCGCCTACCTTTTCCCACGCCGTAAGTGCCGATTCATCACCATTCCTATTCCGTTCCTGTTTGTCTAATCTTGAGTAGGTTTGCGGTGAAAATTAAATTTCGTTTTACCTGTGCAATGACCTTAAAGAGCATACCAGTACACACAATTTTCTAGTTTGCAGTTTAGCGTCTGGTATTTGGATCTTAAGAGATCAGGCCCATTGTAACACAAACGTTTTGCGCACCAAATTAAAATAACACCTATTCTCCTAAGTAGGGCTACACAATTATTCACAAGTTAATTATGATCACGATTTTGGTTGCCATGAGTGTGATTTTCAGTGATATTCAAGAAATCAATCAATCAATCAAAGTTTACTTATATAGCCCTTAATCACAGATGTCTCAAAGGGCTGCACAAGCCACAACAACATCCTCGGCTCAGATCCCACATCAGGGCAAAAAAAACTCAACCCAATGGGAACGAGTGTGCCATGAGAACCAACTAGTAAATTAAGTAATTTTGTTAATTATGTTCTAATCAGTATTGCTTGTATTCCGACACGTGACTTCTTACCGGAAATGAAAACAATTATGGTCAACCAAGCCAAGATGACTGTTGCAAGCAGCAAGCAGCGCAAAAACTATCTGAGTACGCAAGGAGCCTAGATCTTCCTGCAAAAAGAAGATACGAGCCAAAAAATCAAACCATGCGATATAATTGATGCCTGTACTTTAAAAAAAAAAAAAGATTTGTTGCGTGATCCCAAGGATTATACGTCGGTATTGTTTCTAGACATATCGAACTATCTTGTGCTCCAGACGTCATTCTACATGACGAAACAGATGAAAACATAGGAAAGCACGGAGGCCTACAACTTCTGTTTGTGTGGCTGGAACAAAGAAATTGGTATTAAGACTCTCCCGGTCAAATTATGCATTGTTTTTCATCAGGTAAGGTTGCATTTCATGATTTAAGTGGTGATCATGCGAGGACGCGTCCATGTAAACCAACTATGACTAGCACCCGACTGCTGACACACGGGACTTCATATCCATTTAACCAGCAATTCCTGACTCATCATATTTGATTTTTGTCCCGTTGTCACATATACTCTGACTTATGTGTGTACAAAATAAACAAGAGGGGAGACAGATAACCTTTCCTGACAAAGTAGCTGATGCAAATATCTGTTTGTTAAAAATGTAAATACAAACAATATCTAGAAAATACTTAGTAGATTAAAAATATATCAAAACAACCTTGACAAAGTGATTCCTGCCAACTTGTGCGTTTTTCGACTCCGCTTGCTCCCTTGGACTAGAGTGTGTGCCACTTTTCTCACTGTCTTTCGTAAAAAAACATGCATTTTTTCACCCTTCTTGATTACCTCTCGAGGAACTGAAATGTTTATCCTTTTTGCGTTTTGAACGGTTCATACAGCTTAAAACAACGCAAGCAAAGGGCATTTTTCTTCAAGAAAGGCTAAATGGCGCCTCACATATTTAATGGGCCAGACGTGAGCCGAACATGACGTCATGTAAATACAAGCAATATCACGCAAAACGGGGACCACCAGAGATTGTTCGGCCGTACGGCAGAAGAGCAACAGAAGCTTGTCTTAAAGCCCCGTGAAGACGCCCCCGCCAATGCCAGAGGCCATTGTGTATGTGCACGTAGCTCCATGACCACACCCACCACCTCACCTGCCGGCATTTACGTAATTACCCCCCGGGTGTTGTGGCCGGCACTTCTGTGGAGTTCTTGGTGTGCGTTAAAAAAAGCACTGCTGGTATTTAACAGTGACATGTGTGGATGCCTGCACAACGTGCGGTTTTGCTTGTTTCCCTGGAGTTCCACTAGCAATACTAATGGCTAGCCATCATGCTAAATAGAGTCTAGAGACACTTTTCCATCGAGTGCCAACACCGGCGAATAGTGCTCCCCATTGGAATTCATGCAGCCCTTGCATCTGTGCATGCAAATAAATGGGAATACAGAAAAGTAATTGCGCATTGAGAGACTCTAACCTGAGTAATATTGTCACACTAAAAAATGATATATTTTTGTATTTTGTCATAAGCATGTCTCACACCACAAATAGACAAATGTATGATTAGGTCAAGCGAGGGTGTACATGTGATGACACATGGACCACCTGCGGATCGTAGCTGTTTTATATATATATATATTAAAAAAAAAAGATAAACAGAGCTCAAGGCATAATGTAATGAGAATAAAAATAAAATATTAATATTAAGTATTAAAAATAATAATACTGTACTAATGATGAACAAAAAAAAAATGTGTCTTTTCAAATAGGGCTGTTAACATTATTGCATTAACGCACGTGATTAATCAAAAAAAAAAAAAATTGTGTTACCGTAAATGAAAAAAAAATTTAGTCCTATTTTTGACCAAGACTGACAACCTTGTGTGCTATTTTGTTGCAAATGATTTGAAAATGTGCATTTGATTTCATTTTGACTACAAACTTGCATTTGTGTCCAAATGTTGGGACCATATGGCGCATTGGATTATAAAGCGCACTGCCGATGAGCGGGTCTAATCAGGTCTATTTTCATACAAAAGGCGCATTAAAGGGGTCATATGATGATTTTTTTTTTCTAAATATAAAACATTTCCTTGTGGTCTACATAACATGTAATGGTGGTTTTTTTGGTCAAAATGTTGCATAAATTATGTTTTACAGATCATCTTAAAGCCACTTTCTGACAGTCGCTTCAGGATGTGCCGTTTTATGGGCGGTCTTATTCACGTGGCTCACCTTTGACAGCGTGTTCTCCCCGTCATCTTTGTTGTGCCGATGTAGTGTGCAAGGACGGGAGTGGAAGAAGTGTCAAAAGATGGAGCTAACTGTTTTAATGACATTCAGACTTTACTTCAATCAATAACAGAGCAGCATCTCCTCATCCGTGGCTCACTAGTGCAATAACGCCGGAAATGTGTCCTGTGAAAAACCGTCCGACCGGAACTCTCCAATAACTAATGTTCCTTGGGTGAATAATGTAAACTCACTATACCGGTATGTTTTTGCGCTTTCATGGCGAGTTTACTGACAGATATAAGCAAGAACTTTACACTTCTTTATATTAGAAATGGCAACAGCGGAGGGCGAATGACCCATAACAAGAAGATAGAGAAAAAGAAGAAGCTTATCGACTACGGTGTCGCCACAGACTAAAAAGACGGACGCGCACAGATTTTCAGGACTTATGCAGATCCCAAATACAAATCAGCAGGTACCAGAAGGTAAGAAAAGTTGCTTTTGCATAATATTGCGAAACAAAACGCCAGATAATATGTCTTACCTTACAGCACACACACCATAATGAATACTCGTATGTTGAAGCACATTGCAATCCATCAAGCGGTGCAACTTCATAGCTTACCAAAGTCGTACTAAAATATTTTGAGAGATTTTTGAGCGCTGTGTGTAATGCTCTATATTTTCAAAGGAACATACAAAATGTTGGTGTTGTTTACTTACTACATATATCTCTTTTGTGTGACTGCCATCTACTGGTCACACTTATTATTACACCATGTACCAAATAAAATAGCTTCGAGGTCTGTAAACACAACCAAAATTATTCCGGACATTAGGCCAGTGTTTTTCAACCTTTTCTGAGCCAAGGCACATTTTATTAATTGAAAAAATGCGGAGGCACACAACCAGCAGAAATCATTGAAACATTAAACTCAGCAGCCGATATTGACAATTAAAAACTCGTTCTCGCAATTGTTGGATATGAATTCAAACCATAACCAACCCTGCATCACTATAGCTCTTGTCTCAAAGTAGGTGTACTGTCACGACCTGTGACATCACGACATTACTTATGTTGAGGTTTTTGGTGTTTTCCTGTGTGTCGTGTTTTAGTTCTTGTCTTGCGCTCCTATTTTGGTGGCTTTTCCTGTTTTGTTGGTATTTTCCTGTAGCAGTTTCATGTCTTCCTTGAACGCTATTCCCTCGCACCTGCTTTGCAATCAAGACTATTTAAGTTGTGCCGACGCTATCCTTCTTTGTGGGGACATTGTTGATTGTCGTGTCTTGTACAGATGTACTTTGTGGACGCCGTCTGCTCCACATGCTGTAAGTCTTTGCTGTCGTCCAGCATTCTGTTTTTGTTTACTTTGCAACCAGTTCAGTTTTAGTTTTGTTCTGCATAGCCATCCTTAAGCTTCAATGCCTTTTCTTAGCGGCCCTTGCCTTTTGTTTATTTTTGGTTTAAGCATTAGATACCTTTTTACCTGCACACTGCCTCCCGCTGTCGTCTGCATATTGTGATCACGACAAAGCAATTAGCCACCTGCTGCCACCTACTGATATTTAAGAGTATTACACGGTTACTCTGCCGAGCTCTAGACAGGACTCACACTCAATAACGTTATTATTATTTGCGGATTATAATTACTGGTTTTGCAAAAAATATTTTTAACCCAATTAGGTGATATTACGTAATCTCCCACGGCACACCAGACTGTATCTCACGGCACACTAGTGAAAAACACTGCATTAGGCGCACCGGGTTATTAGGTGCACTGTCGAGTTTTGAGAAAATGAAAGGATTTTAAGTGCACCTTATAGTCCGAAAAATACGGTATGTTAAGTTTACCCCCTTTACCACAAGTAGATTGCCAACCTGTGGTGAAGACTACGTGATGAATAATCGAGATCATAAATTGTGATTTTAATATTGATAAAAATACGACTCAGCATTCTCTGTAGTGCACACTGTTTTATGTCTAATTCTTTTGTCAGAGTTCCAAAGTTTGGAGAAAAGAATAGCCCTGTTGTGTCAAACACAAATGTCCACTGTAGAGGACACTGGCTCTCAGGTGGATATGCAAGAAGAACCTTTATTTTGTTAATGTTATATTACCTAGCCTGCTCCAAGACACGATGGGCCGAGGATATCCTGTGGCAACACATTCCAAAATGGCGGTTTGGTGAACAGTGAGGGTGAGGTTTTCCGGTCCGACTAGGATCATTGGTTCTTTGTAGACAGAAGACTGGGAACCTGGAAAAAAAAAAGCACATATAAGATAGGAATGAGAATGATGGATGGTGTCCTTTAATTGGATTTCTCTACAGGGCCTCGACCGATATACTGAATCTCTTAGATCAGGCAGATAAACAATAGCTTTGGAAAATCTTGGGAATATACCTGAGGGATGAAAGCGGCAAGAAAAGATCAGGACCCAGAACATAAAACAAAAAGCTATTAATCTATTATAGACAATGTGTTCTACAATAAAAAAAACAAGACTGTTTTGTAGTACAGTATATGAACGTTAGGGTGGGGAAAATGTACCAACCTGAAACCGTAAGGAGGGCCTCAGTGCTGTGTTTTACTCCTGCACTGTTATGTGCCACACAGCAGAACTTTCCACGGTCCTCCTCGCGTACTCCTGTGATCTGCAGGACACCCGTCGGTAAAAGGGTGTACCTATAGGGGAAACAGTGACGTGCGGTGAGGTTGATGGCTGGTGAGGCACTGACTTCATCACAGTCAGATTTACAAACATATGAACCCTAAAGAGTATCTTATTCACCATTTGATTGGCAGCAGTTAACGGGTTATGTTTAAAAGCTCAGACCAGCATTCTTCCCTGCTTGGCACTCAGCATCAAGGGTTGGAATTGGGGGTTAAATCACCAAAAATGATTCCCAGGCGCGGCGCCGCTGCTGCCCACTTCTCCCCTCACCTCCCAGGGGGTGATCAAGGGGATGGGTCAAATGCAGACGACAAATTTCATTACACCTAGTGTGTGTGTGACAATCATTGGTACTTTAACTTAACTTTAACTTTACACATACAAACTGTAGCACACAAAAAAGTACATTTAATAAAAAAAACGTTATTATGGTCTTACCTTTACTTAGAAATTAAGCCCATGCGCCGCAACTAAAGCCCTCACTTAAACTTTCCACGTGCAAGATTGAATCTATTTAAAAAAGTGTAACCGAGGGTTTATAAATGTCGCCTATACTGTATGAAACTACAAAATAACAAACACGGAGGCTCCAGTTTACACGAGGACCACTTTATTTACCTTCTTTCAAAAACCTCCGCAACGTGACATCACTTCCGCTCTTAGCGCCTTCAAAATAAGAGCTCAAGGCATATACTATATAACAGCGCATAACAGGAACTTAACATCACAAAGAGGAAAGCCCATGAAAATAGGTTACAAAAGTTATTTAATAAGAAGCCAAAAAGTGCAAAAACAATAATGTTCGTGTTGGAGGAGTTGTGAATTAGATACACCTGCAGTCTGCAGGGGGACTTAATGTTGTGTCCCTGCAGTCATTCACAACTCCTCCAACACGAACATTATTGTTTTTGCACTTTTTGGCTTCTTATGAAATATTTTTTTTAAATAGATTCAATCTTGCACGTGGAAAGTTTAAGTGTGGGCTTTAGTTGATATAACAATTCTACGGCGGGGGTGCAGGAGGCGAGCCTCAGCCAGTGCGTCTTTTGCAGCCGTTTTATGATCGCTCAGCACAAGAAATACGTTACACACATACCGTTGTTGACAAAATACACTGTACATTATATACCTCAGCTAACTAAACTATGGAAATGTATAATATAATTCATATAGCAATACAGTCTCACTGCACAGCAGGCCAGCAGTTAGCCGAGTCCGGAATCCATGTTGCGGCACTGAGTGACGTGCCTCAACTGGCTGCTGTTCACCCCACCGTCTCTTCTCAGTATTTGAACGGCAAATGTGAAAATTCAGCGATTTTGAATAAAAATAATCTAAAACTGGTGAAGTTAAATAGAAAATATCTTTATAGTATAATCACTGGATACATATAACAATTTATTTATTTTTTTTCTTTTTACATTTTTTTTCTTTCCATGATGGCAGGTGAGGCCCCGCCTCACCTGCCTCTAGTGACTGCACGTCACTGAGGGGAAAATAAGGTCAAACACAATATACATAATACATTATTGCCCTCCGTCACTGTTTCTGTATCACCTTCCGTTTCTTACTACAACCAACGGATCTCAGGTTTACGGTTTGGTGGCTTGATTTTGGAACTTTGCAGATGATTTAGTCCTGCATGCAGGGAGAGGATTTCTGCCTCAGGTAGAGAGGTTTGAGTAGTCTGAGGTCGTGTTGAGGTAGACAGACTGTGCAGAAATGTTTTAGACTTCCTGAAGGTGAAGCTATAAATATATAACTTCCATTTGGTACAGTGACCAAACGGATGGGATTAGTGGATAGAAGCAGAATATGATTATCCACTGTGTCTCCAGATGATGTCACCCTGGTGATGGTGTTAGTGCAACAACAGTATTGAAGGCTTGTGCGGTGAAGTTCACACAAGGAGGGACACTCATGGCTTTGGAGTTTTTTTTAAACTTTAAATTCCATCCGTCCATCCATCGTCAACCTATGCATTTTTATTGCAATCAAACATTTTTGGAATTGAATAACATAGTGAACATACTAGACAACTTCTCTTTTAGTAGTAAGGAGGGTTGTGCCGATACCAATAAAATGTATTTAGTATTTAGATTTAGTATTTAGATACTTTTCGAAATAAAGGGGACCACAAAAAAAAAAAAATCTAAAAAAAAACTTCTCCAAATGGTCATTATGGGGTATGTGTAGAATTATGAGGGCCACATTAATTTATCCCATTTTGGAACAACACTGTAACATATTGAAATGTGGAAAAAGTGAAGCAGTGTGAACACTTTCCAGATGCACTGTACATACAAACAACAAACCAGTGCACACAAAAGCCGTCCCAGAGAAGCAACTTACAATTTGCTGTCATGGTGTTGTTACGACTGGCTTCACATTCAATGATAGCTAAAAACAGTAGCTCCAACGAACGGAACGAAAGCATGCGTGTGTGTACTGTAATAGTCCTAGTCCTAGACTAATATCATGTACTGTAATATTGTACATGGTAATTGGGATGTGTTATATATTGTATATATTATATAATATAATATTATATCAGTATATATTGTATACTATATATACAATACGTAAATATTACATATATGTTATATTGCTACTATGGTACATTTTTAGTCTACTTTATACCTGCATTATCCTTTCCATCCTTGCCCTTTCCATCCTTTGTAACTGAGCTACTGTGTGGAACAATTTTTTACTTGTGGAACAATAAAGATTGTCTAAGTCTAAGTCTAAGTCTAAGTCTAAGTGTTACGTGGGGTGTAGTTTGCATTATCCAAATGAAATTACGCCCCCCATTTACACTTTTCATGTCCGACAGGAATTTGGAGTGTGATGGAGAATTTTTGTCCTGCAGGACATTTGTGAGGTCAGACACTAAATGTGGGATGAGAGGACCCGATCTCCCTTCCAGTTCACTCCAAAGAAAAACAGAATTTTCTAAAAGTTTGCTGAACTTTAAGATCCCAAAAGCAACGTACAAATCTCTGGCCCAAAATGTGATTCATTAATTGATTGATTGATCAATTAAGATGTGCTTTCCCATACTTTCTACTTATGTAGTAAACAATAAATCGCCAATAAAGTGGCATATCACATTAGTGTGCAGTGTTGGGACTACTGTAACGGCGTTACTTTCGGCGGTAAATAGTAATCCAACGTGTTATTTTTTTATATTCAGTAACTCAGTTACCGTTACTACATGACGAGTGACTGCGTTATTTTACATTATTTTTTATGTAGTATCGGCTAGAAACTGAGAGGATCTGAGTGTGTTTTATTGGAGAGCTGCAGAAAAGGCGACGCAGAAGAGGCGCGCTGCTCTGTGTGTGGGGCGGGGGTGTGTGTCTGTGTTTACTAACAAGACATGGCAGAGCCAAAGGCCAGTTTCTTAACATGGAGATATTCTCACTACTTTTGTTTTGTCAACCACGAAGAAAATAATATTTTAGTTAAATGTAAGTTGTCTTGGATCAAAGATCCTATCCTAGCAATTCAAATGTGCTGAAACAGCTACAAAAGCAACATGCTTCGACGAAGCTAGTAAAGCGGGACACACTTCACCTCCTAAGCAACAGCGGCTGGATTTTAACGAGGCACTGCGCACTGAAGGTACACACACACTGTCAATTCTCTTATATACTCTTTCATTCTAGACTTCTAGAGTGTTTGATTATCACATCACTCTAAATGTATGGACTATAAAGTTCACAAGTATAAAGAGGGATGCTAGGGCCAGGCTAATTTTTCCTTATCTCTAAACTAAAACTGGGGAAATGTGTAGTGTTCTGGGCTTCAGACAGACAGAAAAAAACGCCTGGTTAGGCTTTGTGTATGTAGTGTGTGCCTTTCTTGGTTTACAGCTATGTTATTATTATGCTGTTTGTTACTTATGTATGTTATGTTGCAGCTATTTAAAATAGTTTTATCAAATTGGCCCTTTGAAACATATCTGTGTCTTTGTGTGTTGTATGTAGACCACATTGCTTAGCAGAGTTCAGTGATGCAAATGCATGTCAAGTTGATCAACAGATTATATTATTCTCCAGTGCAATAACAGTACAGAAATGAAGGCTAAAAGGGGGCCTTAAAAAAAAATTAAAAATAATAAAAATAATATATATATATATATATATATATAAGTAATTAAATAGTTACTTTTCACAGTAAAGCATTACTTTTTGGTGTAAGTAACTGAGTTAAAGTAACTAGTTACTTTTGAAATAAAGTAACTAGTAACTGTAACTAGTTACTGGTTTTCAGTAACTAACCCAACACTGTTAGTGTGTCATGATTAGGGTTGTACGGTGTACTGGTATTAGTATTGTACTGTGATACTAATAAATCATGTTAGGTACTATACCGCTTCTAAAAAGTACCGCTCCGCCACACAATACTTAATTTTCTACCACTTGTCCTTAATAATTTTGACAAAATAATAGAATGGAAAATGACACAATATGTTACTGCATACATCAGCAGACTAAATTAGGAGTCTTTGTTTGCTTACTTACTAATAAAAGACAAGTATTTTCACTATTTTATTTAAGGACTAAATTGCAATAAGAAACATATGTTTAATGTACCGTAAGATTTTTTGTTAAAATAAAGACAATAATGCAATTTTTTGTGGTCCCTTTTTTTTTAGAAAAGTAACGAAAAGTATCGAAATAATTTAGGTACCGGTACCGGTACCAACATATTGGTATCGGGACAACACCAGTCATGATGTACTACAATTCAAACCTTTTGTCCTTGGTGTCCACAGGACGGCCATCTTTTTCCCAGCTGATAACGGGCTCTGGCAGGCCGTGAATCTGGCACTGGAATCTGGCCACACCAGACTCCTCCACATGCACCGCCTCTGGTTGTACGTGGAAGTCCGCCATGGCTAAGGGAAGAGCAGAGTGAAGTGTTTTGATTATTTTGGCCGTGCACTGTCTAACGCAATGCGAGAAAACTAACTATAATGACATATTTCTGCATACATGTGCAACAACGTCTCTTTGCAAAACGTTAAATGTGCCCTTCTGGGAATTTACCGTCAATAAAGGATACTTTCATTTTTTTTCCGCGAACAGTAAAATAAAATAGTCACTCTTCTTTTTTTTTTTCAGTCAGCTCACAAAGCTTGTGACCACAGGTCAAGGAAGCACCATAAATCATCTCTAATGGAGAGCTTGGTTTCGTGTATGGGCTCTTTCTTCACGAGCCGACGAGAATGTCACTTCTTCAAAACACCTATCTCGACATGGAAACACTTGACTGCTCCTCCTGTGTAGGACTAGAAGGTCTGCATTCATCTCATTTTTGAAAACGTCACTTTTGTTAGTGAACTCAGTGGCGGACACAAGAACTTACTACAACTACATATTCAGTATACTGTACAATGATGAAGATGCAACAAAAAAACGGCCATTAAAATTTACAAGAGAAATATACGTGACCGTTTTCTGTCTTTTTTATGTTCAATGTTAATATATTGTAGAAATCAAACAAACATTAAGGCGACTTTTGTTGTGTTGTACAACAAATAATAATTTTTTTAATGATTTATTTTTTTTTAGCTCAGTTTCAGTTTATTTCGAACATGCATACCATACAATTCATCACATATTTCCAGTTGTTTCATTACAGCACGTCCGAAAAGGAGTAGGAAGAAGCTGAGCTTATTTAGTCCTACCCCTTTTCATACCATAGCAATTTTATCCTATTTCTTTGTTCTCTGTAAAATAACAGTGAAAAAATACATAATTATCATATAATATACCATAGTAAGTATCCATCCATCCATCCATCCATCTTCTTCCGCTTATCCGAGGTAAGGTCGCGGGGGCAGCAGCCTAAGCAGAGAAGCCCAGACTTCCCTCTCCTCAGCCACTTTGTCTAGCTCTTCCCGGGGGATCCCGAGGCGTTCCCAGGCCAGCCGGGAGACATAGTCTTCCCAACGTGTCCTGGGTCTTCTCCGTGGCCTCCTACCGGTCAGACGTGCCCTATACATCTCCCTAGGGAGGCGTTCCGGTGGCATCCTGACCAGATGCCCGAACCACCTCATCTGGCTCCTCTCGATGTGGAGGAGCAGCGGCTTTACTTTGAGTTCCTCCCGGATGGCAGAGCTTCTCACCCTATCTCTAAGGGAGAGTCCTGCCACCCGGTGGAGGAAACTCATTTCGGCCGCTTGTACCCGTGATCTTGTCCTTTCGGTCATAACCCAAAGCTCATGACCATAGGTGAGGATGGGAACGTAGATCGACCGGTAAATTGAGAGCTTTGCCTTACGGCTCAGCTCCTACTTCACCACAACGGATCGATACAGCGTCCGCATTACTGAAGACGCCGCACCGATCCGTCTGTCGATCTCACGATCCACTCTTCCCTCACTCGTGAACAAGATTCCGAGGTACTTGAACTCCTCCACTTGGGGCAGGGTCGCCTCCGCAACCCGGAGATGGCACTCCACCCTTTTCCGGGCGAGAACCATGGACTCGGACTTGGAGGTGCTGATTCTCATCCCAGTCGCTTCACACTCAGCTGCGAACCGATCCAGTGAGAGCTGAAGATCCTGGCCAGATGAAGCCATCAGGACAACATCATCTGCAAAAAGCAGAGACCTAATCCAGCAGCCACCAAACCGGATCCCCTCAACGCCTTGACTGCGCCTAGAAATTCTGTCCATAAAAGTTATGAACAGAATCAGTGACAAAGGGCAGCCTTGGCAGAGTCCAACCCTCACTGGAAACGGGTCCGACTTACAGCTGGCAATGCGGACCAAGCTCTGACACTGATCATACAGGGAATGGACCGCCACAATCAGACAGTCCGATACCCCATACTCTCTGAGCACTTCCCACAGGACTTCCCGAGGGACACGGTCGAATGCCTTCTCCAAGTCCACAAAGCACATGTAGACTGGTTGGGCAAACTCCCATGCACCCTCAAGGACCCTGCCGAGAGTATAGAGCTGGTCCACAGGTCCACGACCAGGACGAAAACCACACTGTTCCTCCTGAATCCATAGTAAGTAAACAAATATTAATTACTAAAATAATCTTTGTGTCAATACAAAAAAACGAAAGACAAAAAACTATTATACCATATTTTAAATGATTATTTGATGAAAAAAACGCCATTTTTATTTTATTGTATTTTATTAGGTCGCAACACAATATCAATACTATAATTATAATATATCAGTGGTTCTCAAACTTTTTTGACCAACTACCACCTCAGAAAACACTTGGCTCATCATAGAACCACCATAATGACCAACATTAAAATACAGTGGTGTAGTAGGCCTAAGTATTCATTAAGAACAAGGCAGAGGAGTATGTCATGTATATGTTTTGGCCACTGTCACATTACACACAGTTTGAACAGTAACACTATGTTTGAATATCTAACTGCTTTTTTATGGCATAAAACTAGAGTAAGCCCCCTACACAGTTTAAGAATATGTAGTATGTAATGTTGCATTACAATAGTACTGTACCTCAACTTAAGAGTGCCCCGATTTAAGAGTGTTTTAAGATAAGAGCTGTCAATTGGTTAATTAAAATGTTAAAGATGTAAGCAAAAATTTGACTTACCAGCATCCCACCATTATTGTAAAACCTCGTAAAATTAGACCAAAACATCCGGTAGCTTACTCTCCACTGTGTTTGACTATAGGGGGAAAAAAAGACTGTACTAAAATAATGAATACAATAAAATAATTCCACATAATTAAGTAATTATTTGGCGTACCACTAGATGGAGTCTGTTTACCACTAGTGAATCACTGCCATAGAAGTCTGCTCTCCAAGATAAATGCTGTACATTATTATTACATTACTTCATAAAAATACAGTAATTGTGTGTACGACATTATGCTGTATTAGTAGGAAGGGGATTCATACGGCCCCATGTGTCCAGGTTTACCTGACACACGAAGTGTGACGAATTGGAGGGGTGCACTATCCACTTTAGCCGCCAGATGGCAGTAGAGTGTTGAATATCTTAAAATGTGATTTGTGGCAATTCCAACTTTGACCACAGCGTCACTTGCTATGTAGAGTGGCGCTTTCCCTAATTTTCAGCAGACTGCATTGCAAAATTCTGACGTGAGAGCCACTCGGGAACGGGACCATATGAATCCCCTGCCTACAGTAAAAGTTTGTTTTTCTTTTTGAAAGGCATGGTACATGTTCAAACTGTGATCTTTTGGGACCAATTAAATTGATTTCAATTGAATTCGAAGGTCCTGAGTAGTCCTGAGTTCAATCCCGGGCTCGGGGTCTTTCTGTGTGGAGTTTGCATGTTCTCCCCGTGACTGCGTGGGTTCCCTCCGGGTACTCCGGCTTCCTCCCACCTACAAAAACATGCACCTAGTGATAGGTTGATTGGCAACACTAAATTGGCCCTAGTGTGTGAATGTGAGTGTGAATGTTGTCTGTCTATCTGTGTTGGCCCTGTGATGAGGTGGCGACTTGTCCAGGGTGTACCCCGCCTTCCGCCCGAATGCAGCTGAGTAGGCTCCAGCGCCCCCCGCGACCCCGAAAGGGACAAGCGGTAGAAAATGGATGGGATGGATGAATTTACTGGGTGGCGTTGATTTGAGTAAAGAGCTCCATCAAGGAAAAAACAACTACATTTGTAATTTGAGGTACTAATGTATATTAAATATAAAAATACTATAAATAAGTAAACTAAAACTAATACTTAAAAAAATAATTTTAAGTTTATAGCTTCAAAGCTTTATGTGATAAACTGGGTTGTAATTACCCGAAGAGCATCTCTATATGACAAGCATCGTGGTCTCTACTATTAGTGGACCAGCCTGGATCATCCTTTGATGCTCTTTTTAAGCCAGGCTATGTGACAAAACCACCCCACAAATGAAAATAACACACATACACTAGGCAACTTTGAACTTTCAAGATTCAACAGTCCTCCACTACTAAAGGAATTACTTATGAAGAGGGAACTAATGTTTAACATAGATGTGTACTTTAGGGGGAGTGTCTGAACTCAGGCCAGTCAGAACGCATTAGGAATCGTAAGATCTCTATCAGGCTTGAAAATGCATTTCAGTTTACACCTCTCAGGGGCCTGGGAGCAAAACACAAACCCAGTTATTCTTAATCGCTGCTTCACAGCACCGTGACCTTTACTAAAGTGAAAAGATGTCATATACAGCCATGCAGACCCACACTGCGTCCTGCAGGCACGACATGAGAGGCCTTTAAAGTGTTACAGGTGAGGATTTTTTCTATCGGTACACACACACACACACACACACACACACACACACACACACACAATCACAACAATAACACTCCTCCTTGTCCAACTGCCATGTTGAACGCTTGCTGAAGGTGATCTGTGAAAACAAACATATAGATTTCCCGACATATGTAACTAGGTCGGTCAGGCGTGTTTTAAAAATTCAACACAGACGCATCAATTTCCTCATACACGGCTGCACTTCACATTTCTTCCCCTGACAGAACAAAAGCGGCGTCGATGGCGAATTCAGCGGCAAACTCATTTATGAGGTCCTCTTTGTCCATAATGTTCCCTCCTTTACTCATTTAAATGTAAAGCACAATTGCAGTACATCGGATGGGGGTGGACTTACAGGAGACAGCCAACATTTCATGCCTTGTTATTTCATAACCTACGGATCCTCCAACCTGTGGCTTGCATGGATTCATTCCCCAGAGGATGGAACATTTGTAACAATAAGCAGGGGCGTCAAAGTGGAGGGGTAAGTACTACACATATGCTAGACCAGTGTTTTTCAACCACTGTGCCGCATGAAATACAGTCTGGTGTGTCGTGGGAGATTATGTAATTTCACCTAATTGGGTTAAAAAAATATTTTGCACACAAGTAATTATAATCCGTAAATAATGTGCCGTTGTTGAGTGTCTGTACTGTCTGGAGCTCGGCAGAGTAACCACGTTATACTCTTCCATATCAGTAGGTGGCAGCAGGTAGCTAATTGCTTTGTAGATGTCGGGAACACGTCGTGTCGTGATCACAATATGCAGACGACAGCGGGAAGCAGCATGCAGGTAATAAGGTATCTTTTGCTTAAACCAAAAAGAAAAGGCATTGAAGCTTAGGCATGGCTACGCAAAACAAAACTAAAACTGAACTGGCAAAGTAAACAAAACACAAAATGCTGGACAACAGCAAAGACTTACAGCGTGTGGAGCAGACGGCGTCCACAAAGTACATCCGTACATGACATGACAATCAACAGTGTCCCCACAAAGAAGGAAAGCGTCCGCACAACTTAAATAGTCTAGATTGCGAAAACAAAGCAGGTGTGGAGAATAGCGCTCAAGGAAGACATGAAACTGCAACAGGAAAATACCAAAAAAACATGAAAAAACACCAAAATAGGAGCGCACGAGAAGGACTAAAACACTACCCACAGAAAAACACAAAACAACTCAAAATTAGTCACGGCGTGATGGGACAGTACACCTACTTTAAGACAAGAGCTATAGTGATGCATGCTTGGTTATGGTTGAAATTCATATCCAACAATTGCGAGAAGAACTTTTTATGGTAAAATATCGGCTACTGAGTTTTGTTTTTTAATGATTTCTGCTTGTGGTGTGCCTCAGAATTTTTTCAATGAAAAAAAATGTGCCTTGGCTCAAAAAAGGTTGAAAAACACTGTGCTAGACAGTAAGCGGACTTTTGATCGCATTCATTTAACATTTAGAATGCATAAACAAATAAAAAAAGAGCAGTTCCCCTTTAAATCTGAAGTAAAGAGAATCTTGTCATATTTATAATGACACCCGATATAATTAGTGATGTGAAAAAGTAAGAAAACTTTTTATAAGTTTCACTTTTGCATCTTACCGCACATAACTGTGGTGTATTCAAGGACCCTCAATTAAAGTTAGAAATATATTTACTAGGTTTTAAGGACAGGGGAAGGCCTAACCCCCAAGTAATGCACTAATGATATAATCCAATGATAATGATGTATTTTGATTATAACTATCCACTGGTGATAATCCTACCTGAATCATCTCATCTCTACTCTACACTCTGAAGTAAAGAGAATCTTGTCATATTCATAATGAAAGCTGATATGATTATTTATTAAAATTGTATATGTGGGAGCATAAGAGAAAGTTCTTTTATTAGGGTTGTAACGACTGATGGATACATCGATATATTGATTCATAATCCTGAATTTCAAGTATATCCATCTGTGCTCGGCAAGTTTGCCTTCCAAGAGATAGGTATCGATCCGAGTTTGTTTTAAAATGTATTCGATCGATCTAATACCAGGAAAAGGAAAACATTGGATTCAAGAACGGTAGATTTTAAAAGAAGTTTAGCACTTGTAATAATAAAGAAGTTAAACATTAACTCTATTTTCTCATCTGTGGCATCTATGGTGGTGTTAGAATAATCATGTGTAAGTTATCACACAACTCTTATGCTTAAAGGCCATTGCTATAGTTATTAGCTATTGTGATCAAGCTGTACTTTTTCTGTCTGTGTAAGGACAAAACTTGTTATCAGCTACAGCATATAAGGGGTTGCCTCGTCGCAAATATTTTGTTTGTCTTAGCCCACTAACAGCCACGGACTTCAAGGACCTCAACGAAGATAAGACGACAGCACGCAGACGACGCAGAGACAAGGCAATCACAAGGCCCCCAGCACATTCCGTCACGTATTGTGCGTACTGGAAGCTCCTGTGCATGAAATGTGTGGCCACTCCTTTTAGAGGCGGCCTCAGTGATGTAACCAGGGACCTCCCAAATAAATAGAGGAGCACATGGGACTGTTAGCTCAGAGCGTGCAATCCCAAACGTCTCTCCTCATTGAGCCAAATTGAACTCTGTCGCTGCATGATTCCTTGCTTCTTGTCTGTTTAATAGATGTCATCAGTGTTTGAACCTGACAGGTGGTCATAACAAACGCAAACGCCACAAGACAATAGTGTAATATCTGCGATGTGTGTCTGTGTGCCTTTAAGAAGTGGCGCTGTTGTGTGTGACGTGTGCGAGAATAGCAGACTAGTGAACGAACTTTGCCTGCAGTGTCCAGTATCTAGTATTTATTTCACAGTCACACTGCTTATATTTTGTTCAATAGAAATTACGGATCGTTTCGGATCATATCGTTGCAAAAAAATAATTTTGTCCCTAAATCAGGCCATAAGTATCTTGAACACATCATAACAATCCCCTCAATTCCCCCCAAAAACAGATTAACTCGCTGGAATATAAAGACAATATAACATACATCCATAAACGTGGATGCATAGGCAAACGTGCAATATATTTATCTGTACAGTAATTTATTTATATCTGCACATTATTGCTCTTTAATCCTGCACTACAACGAGCTAATGCAACAACATTTTTGTTCTTATCTGTACTGTAAAGTTCAAATTGGAATGACAATAAAAAGACGTCTAAGTCTAAATTGCATCGGCAACCACAAATATCGAATCGAATCGTTGTTAAAAAAATCGTTACACCCCTTTTATTTAGAAGTTTCACTTTTGCATCTCATTGCATATAACTGTGGTGCTTTCAAGGACCCTCAATCGAAGTTAGAAACAGATGTGTCACTAGGTTTTAAAGACAGGGAAACACTTAACACCAACAATATAAATGCTGTACCATAGTATTATTATCATCCCCTCAGGATAATTCTATGTGAATCAGTTCATCTCTACCTCACACTCTGAAGTGAATAAACTCTTGTCAAATTTCTAAAGACAACTGATATGATTATTTATTTCAATTCATTAATGCTCATGCACAGTGTCATTATGGCACAGTTTAAAATGTATTTATTATAATAAAAGCAAAAGCACATGCGACACTAATAGAGAACATATTCCAAGTGCTTTGGTGAGAGGGATATGGTTGATATAAAATGGCAATAAGTGGCTCCATCAGTGATGTGATTATTCCATTTCATAGCTTAATAAAAAAAAAGTGACATTCTCCAACGTGACATTAGATCTCTGAATTATTATTGAAGTCGTGCTGGAAATTTTTACACAACTGTTTAGTATTCCGACAGTAAGGTCCTTCAATCATTAAAGTATTCTATTCAAGATGAGAAAAAATGTCTGGCATTTTGGTTTTGCTGGACAAGATTCACGATGTCATATTATTTTTCCAATCTCACAACATTAAAACAGTGAAAAGTTTCTCGCCTACTTTACTTCTGAGCACACAGCAAAACATCACGAAAACGTCAACAATATTCAAAAACCTAATTCCTATGACACTTTATATGTAGCTTGGTTCATGTTACATTGTGTATTTATTACTCAGAAACTTGTTTTCATTGCAATTTAAGGGCCAATGCAACCAATTCTTCAGTGCCAATTGTGTCCCCAGGAAATAAAATGTATAAATGCCTGATAAAAATAACTGTATTTTTTGTATGAAGGAAATGGTCCTACACAATAATCTGATTGCATATTCAATAAATACAATTTAAAATATAAAGTAACTCAAACACTGGAATAATAGTCAAATAATAATAGACTTTACCATGAAATAAAACAATTTGAATCCCTCAGAAATGTTGCAATCTTTACTTACACTCTTAAAAATAGAGATACACGATAATACAATGTATCTACGTACAGGTACATTTTTTTAAATAAACAATATTGTTTTTTAAAGGCCATATCTATACCCTTACAATGGCAAAAAGGATACGAGGTGATATAAAGTACATGTGTGTATCATTTCAACCCCAAGGGTATCTACTGCATTGAAACATTGTTTAGTTCATAAACATTACCTATTATTAGCAGTATTTTAAATAGGGCATACTAAAAGTTGTATAATTGGAGACAGGCATTAAAGCCATTAATAGTAAAAATAATAATCATAATGATAACAATGCATTTTTTTATTATTAGCATATTTGATTATTGATTTATATTAACTTTGTATTCATCATTTTTAACATGATCTTGTTTTACTGTCAATGTTTCAAGATGTTACCTCTTGATATATATTAAGCTTTTATTTCGTATTAAACAATGGCTTTAAGCACACATTTAAATTATCCTCACACCGTTGGCTATTTAGGAGGTTTTTGCTATGTGAAGCACTTTGGGCTGTATGGGGCAAGAGGGTGCATCCGGACAGTATTCACAACACTTACCTTTTTCTACATTTTGTTATTTTACAGCCTTTTTCCAAAATGGAATAAATTCATTTTCATCTTCGAAATTCTACAGGCAAAATCCAACAATGATAATGTAAAAATGCTTTAAAAAAAATAAAACTTGGCACATGTATTAAAAATTTAAAAAATTAAAAATTACATGTACATAGGTATTCATCGCATTTTCTCAGTACTTTGTTGATGCACCTTTGGCAGCAATTACAGTCTCAAGTATTTTTGAATACGATGCCACAAACTTGGCACACCTATCTTTGGGTAGTTACGCCCATTCCTCTTTGCAGCACCTACCAAGCTCCACCAGGTTGGATAGGAAGCGTTGGTTTTCATCCATAATGTCTCTGTAAATTGCTGCATTCATCTTTCCCTCTATCCTTGTCATAATGGCGTGGACTTTGGGATGTTTGTTTTCCCAAGATCAATCAATCACAATCAATGTTTATTTATATAGCCCTAAATCACAAGTGTCTCAAAGGGCTGCACAAGCCACAACGACATCCTCGGTACAGAGCCCACATAAGGGCAAGGAAAAACTCACCCCAGTGGGACGTCGATGTGAATGACTATGAGAAACCTTGGAGAGGACCGCATATGTGGGAACCCCCTCCCCCCCTCTAGGGGAGACCGAATGCAATGGATGTCGAGTGGGTCTGACATAATATTGTGAGAGTCCAGTCCATAGTGGATCCAACATAATAGTAAGAGTCCAGTCCATAGTGGGGCCAGCAGGAAACCATCCCGAGCGGAGACGGGTCAGCAGCGCAGAGATGTTCCCAAACGATGCACAGGCGAGCGGTCCACCCCGGGTCCCAATGCAAGTAAGTTGGAGTGGACAAGGCGTGAAGGTGAGTACATATTTATTTTAACACTATAAACTACAAAAAAGGGTGCAAACAAAAGGCGCACACAAGGCGGAGAACAAACTTGGCTATGAAACCAAAGAATGTCAACACATAAACTGAACTATGGTCATAAACAAAACCTTACTTGGAAAGCATGGAGCATGAACTATGGTATCAACAGGAAGCAAAGGATAGCATGGTTGTCAAGGAGGTAGCAGAAGTCAAACAGAGTTAATGTCGCCAGGCTGACTTCCTGGCAACTATCGGCTTAAATAGTCTTGAACATGATTAATGACAGGTGTGTGAGTCCAAATGAATCAGGTGCGTGACATGAGGACAGGTGAAAACTAATGGGATGTCATGGAAACAAAACAAACAAGAGTGCACAAAGAGTCCAAAAACCAAACCGAACATAACCAAAACAAAACATGATCACACAGACATGACAATCCCGACTAGTCTCCCAGTCCCTGCTGCTGAAAAACATCCCCACAGCATGGTGCTGCCACCACCATGCTTCGCTATAGGGATGGTATTGGCCTGGTGATGAGAGGTGCCTGGTTTCCTCCAAACATGATGCCTGGCATTCACGCCAAGGAGTTTGAACTTTGGCTCATCAGACCAGATAATTTAGCTTCTCATGATCTGAGAGTCTTTCAGGTGCATGTTGGCAAACTTTTTACTCAGAAGTGGTTTCCGTCTGGCCACCTGATTGGTGGATTGCTGAAGAGATAGTTTTCCTTCTGGAAGGTTCTCCTCTCTCCACAGAGGAATGCTGTAGCTCTGACAGAGTGACAATCGGGTTCTTGGTCACCTCCCTGAGTCGACTAAGATGAATGCAGCAATTTACAGAGACATCCTGGATGAAAACCAACGCTTCCCATCCAACCTGATGGAGCTTGAGAAATGCTGCATAGATGAATTGGGCGAGTAATCAAACAACAAGAGAAATGAGAGAAACTGCCCAAAGATAGGTGTGCCAAGCTTGTGTCATCGTATTCAAAAAGACTCGAGGCTGTAATTGCAGTCCAAGGTGCATCAACAAAGTATTGAGCAAAGGCTGTGAATGCTTATGAACATGTGATTTATTAGTTGTTTGTTTTTAATACATTTGCAAAATCAAAACAAAACAAATAACTTTTCACATTGTCTTTATGGGGTTTTAGGTGTAGAATTTTGAGGACAAAAATGGATTTATTCCATTTTGGAATAAGGCTGTAACATCAAATATGCACTGTATTTTAAGTTGATTTTTTTTAATGAATCGTTAAAATTCACACTATAGTTTTGTCCCTGGATTTTACTCATTTTGTCTGCGGAAATTAAATACATTCAAATCAAATCAAATCAACTTTATTTATAAATTTGCCTGCGATGGGTCATTGCACTTTTGTGTAGTTCAATGGGCATATTAGAGATTTAGAGTTGAAAAACGACAGAACCGAACGTTTATTTTGAAAGAGTTATAACAACAACACCAATTCGGTGAAATGAGGCACACATATTTTGTGAAATCAATGCATACTTTCCGCCCATAAGAACATATTCACGCTTATCATTTCTTATGTGGGGGGGAGTGTCAACAAAATCCAATATTTTCTGTGGCATCGACCTGCTGTGGAGTTCAGGTGCACTGTAGCATCGAATTAAAGCCCAGAGGGCATTATAGCAGCTGATGATGCGGAGGTGAGGTGAAGTAAAAAAAAAAAAAAAATCAGAACACAGTTCACACAATCGAAAAGCTCAGTTATGAAGAGCATAAATGATACAGTTTATGTTCATGTGAAACAAATGAAATCAGTAATAGGACGAGTGGCTGCTCATTTGACTGTTCATCTTGCTGACATGACTGAACCACACCCATTATACATACAACATGAGCCACGCCTCTGCTACTATTGACACAGCCCCAATAAGATAATATGTCAGGTTCAAACACTGATGACATATATTAAACAAGACAAGAAGCAAATAATTAAACAGAGCCAGAATTAAATTTGGCTCAATTTGAGGGGAGACGCTTGGACATCTGTACCCTTGTACAGTGTCATTACGCTCTGGCGAAAGATTGTACGCCTCCCCCTTTATTTGGACTTTCTCTGACCACATGACAACAGCTGCTTCTAAGGGATGAGGTCCTAAACAGCCATCGCCTTTGATTACAACAGTTCAAAAGAAAACGTTGTAAACAGTTCACAGAAAAGGTCGTAAAAGAGTTCAAAAAGAGGTTCGTAAAACAGTTCAAAAAGAGGTTCGTAAAACAGTTCAAAAAGAGGTTCGTAAAAAACAGTTCAAAAAGGAGGTTCAAAAAGAGGTCGTCTGGAACTTGGGCAGATCCTGCCTTCTCTCCGCTTTGTAGTACATGGGTTAAAACAACATCTTTCTGATTATTACAATACATGAAAAAAAACAGAAAACCCCTCATGTTGCTTCCCCCCTTACACAGTGGAGTTTTACAAGCCTTCTTCTTATAGTATTATACAGTATATCAACAGAGGAGTGAAGCATCAGCAACTGGAGGCTGGAGAAAATAGATTTTGTATCGACGTGCATATTATGCGTTTTTATTCTAAGTGATTTTGAATAGATGTCACTGATGACTGAATGGCTGTCTGTTTCTATAATGTGCCTTATGATTGACCGGCGGCCAGTCCAGAGTGTGGTCCGCCTTTCTCCCTAAGGTAGTCGACCGTGTCCCTGTATGGAAACGGCAAAAGAAAATGTGTGCGTGGCTAGATTTAGTGGTAAATCATGCATCGCATCATACTGAGTGCTGCTTGTATTACCGTGGTAATGATTATATTGGTTACACCTAAACAAACAGTAAACAGCCTTATTTAGTTTCAAATGGCAGTAATTTTGATTTTGTTCATTCCGAAATTTGCAATGTTGCGATCCCGCCAATTCATGTAAATTCAACTGAATTACGGCTGTAACGATTAATCGATTAAATAAATTAACTCCAGGAGGAAAAAAGCTCAGATTTCGATTATGTTGCTTCCATGTATTGTATTGTTGATAAAAATAGATCCGGGCCGCATGGAGTGCACGGAACTTTAAGTATACGGACATAGTTTGTGCATGTCCGCCGTAACAGAGAGCACATTAGATCTGTGGTGTGTGGGTGCTGTGATCTGTGAGCCGGCAAACAGTGCAGTTATTTACAGTCGTGGTCAAAAGTTTACATACTCTTGTTTAAAGAACATAATGTCATGGCTGTCTTGAGTTTCCAATAATTTCTACAACTCTTATTTTTTTTGTGATAGAGTGATTGGAGCACATACTTGTTGGTCACAAAAAAACATTCATGAAGTTTGGTTCTTTTATGAATTTATTATGGGTCTACTGAACATGTGACCAAATCTGCTGGGTCAAAAGTATACATACAGCAATGTTAATATTTGGTTACATGTCCCTTTGCAAGTTTCACTGCAATAAGGCGCTTTTGGTAGCTTGTGTCCAACGGAATTGGTGCCTATAAAAATACGGAATTAAGTACTCATCCCTACCTATCGGTTTCAAAGCGAAAAGTACCCGTCCCCATTTTCAACAAAATTCATGTTATCGTTTTATCTTTTGCTATCATTATTAGTTTATTTTGTACACCATGATGAAGAGACAGAGCCTCCTCTGACTGCCCTTTACTGACCTCAACCATATAAATCCAGCCATCCATCTTCCATACTGCTTGTCCTCATTTAAGCCAGAAACTATCCCAGCTGACTTCAGGCGAAAGGTAAGGTACACACTGCGCCGGTCGCCAATAACAGGATAAATAAAGAAAAACAACCGTTCACACTCACATTCACACCTACTGTATAGACCAGGGGTCGGCAACCCACAACGTTGAAAGAGCCATATTGGACCAAAAATACAAAAAAAAAATCTGTCTGGAGCCGCAAAAAATGTAAGTCTTATAATGAAGACAACACATGACGAAAGTGTCTGTATTAGCTATAATAGCCTACTATCAAAATGACTATGTGTCGCAGGCTGAAGCAAATCTTCGTTGACAGAACTGTTGAAATTGTATATTTATTTTACACATTTTTACAATATTACCGTATTTTTCGGACTATAAGTCACAGTTTTTTTTCATAGTTTGGCCGGGCTCCAGTGCAACTTATATATGTTTTTTTTCTTCTTTATTATGCATTTTCGGCAGGTGCGACTTATACTCCGAAAAATACAGTAGAAACTATTAGTAAATCAGAGGCTACTCAAAAGGTGAGATAGCCCCTGGAAATTATTGGCCAAAGGTATAGATGTGTGTGTCCAAGGTAAAGAAAACGGCAGGCTGTCTTCTTTTAATAGATTTATTACAATCTTTGGCAAGCTAGGTAATGTTTGCTGTGGTCTGGAACAACATGGCACACAAATAACTATCTGAAATGCAGCCAATATTACATACAGATAATGTGTCATGAGACATGCAAAACTAAATGATATACAAAGAGGATACAAGTAAAGGATATTAAATGACCTTAAATATACCTACAAATGAGGCATAATGATGCAATATGTACATACAGCTAGCCTAAATAGCACGTTAGCATTGATTAGCTTGCAGTCATGCACTGACCAAATATGCCTGATTAGCACTCCACACAAGTCAATAACATCAACAAAGCTCACCTTTGTGCATTCACGCACAGCATACAACGTTTGGTGCACAAAATGAGACAAAGAAGGAGTGGAAGATTTTACATGTAAACAAACTGTTGTGTCACAGTCCACACTATGGTGAGTTCAAGAATCGCCGAAATTAGTAGGACAAAACGATGTTCACCAAATACTGTCAGCAGTGAAGCATACACACAAACATACTAAACAGTGGGCTTTCTAACAACTGGGAAGGATTGTGTCATGTTGGTCCTCAAACAAAAAACATACTAAAACAAAAAAATAATTTTCGCCCCCATCTTTTTCCATTTTCAATTATTTTTTAAAAATGCTCCAGGGAGACACTAGGGCGGCGCTAAAGAGCCGCATGCGGCTCGAGGGGTTGCTGACCCCCGTTATAGACAATATAAAGCCTACAATTCAATCAACTAGCGTGGCAGATTTTCTTCCACTGTATCAGATATGAAATGTTCTCTTTATTGGGATATTATCATTGGCACAACAATGCAATATTGTCATCTTGCAAGTTATTTCACTCCTAATGTGGACGTCACCGAGCTAATGATGCCAGTACTGTAATACAGTGCCAATCTTAACCCGGCAGCACGAGTGTAAATCTTCGCCGTAATGACCTCGCTATACCTCACGTCCCCGTCCACACCCCCACGCCACCAGTATCACTATCGCTTTAACCGTTCGTTTCCAGCATCGTTTGCCCGCCCCCCAAGTGTCCTCTCAAGCCTGTGATATCATTAAGTGCATGTTACTCCAGTTGCAGTGATGACTGCTGCACACTCCCCGCCCCCCTACCTTAGTAAGGGAGTAAAACAGCAATGCGGACGATAAATAATAGAGATGTTGCAAGGTGCTATTCCCGCATGGGAAGCTCGCACTTCAACTGCCTTTAAGCAGGTTGTGTAGTAGAGATGGTATTTGAATGCAGATGTGATATTTTATTGTCTCCCTGTCCCAGTATCCTGCCCACCCTCCCGTCCTCATTCTGCATCCCAGCCTAACCAATCCCGTGATCAATCTGCCGCTTCCTGGTGCGCGATGCTTATCACCTATGAAAGAAAGGGTTGCGCGGGTGGGCTCCACAACACACACTCACTTCCCGCCTTTAATGATATACCGTATCAAAACCCTCCAGGGACGGCACCTGCATTGCAAAGGAGTATCTAGGTGATATGCAAAGCTGCCACGTGCACTGTGTGTGTGGCAGAAAATGGAATCCCTAACCATTACAATAGTTTTGTACCAAGATGAAAGCAAGTCTGCAGCCACACTGTGTGTGTTGTTGTCCAGTAGTCCATCCAAAAGGCTAAAGTTAAAGTACCAATGATTGTCACACACACACTAGGTGTGGCGAAATTATTCTCTGCATTTGACCCATGACCCTTGATCGCCCCCTGGGAGGTGAGGGAAGCAGTGGGAAGCAGTGGGAAGCAGCGGCGGCAGCGCCCGGGAATCATTTTTGATGATTTAACCCCCAATTCCAACCATTGATGCTGAGTGCCAAGCAGGGAGGTAATGTGTCCCATTTTTATAGTGCTCAGCAATGTAATAGTAGGTCATGATACACGCTTGTATGCGTCAGGCTTAAATTGTTGTGTCCATCGATACAGTTGCACTTGTGCACTAAGTTAAATATACTAAGATTGATGGATGCTATTAACGCACTGAACAGTATGAAGGGGATTAATATGCGGTTTACCTGACACATGAAACGTGAGAAATCGGGGCGGGGGGAGGTGCACTATCCACGTTGGCCGCCAGATGGCAGTAGAATGTTGAATATACACTATTTTGCCACCGGCCTTGACTCACATATGAACTTGAAGTGCCATCCCATTCTTAACCCATAGGGTTCAATATGATGTCGGTCCACCTTTTGCAGCTATTACAGTTTGAACTCTTCTGGGAGGGCTGTCCACAAGGTTGCGGAGTGTGTTTATAGGAACTTTCGACCATTCTTCCAAAAGCGCATTGGTGAGGTCACACACTGATGTTGGTCGAGGAGGCCTGGTTCTCAGTCTCCGTTCTAATTCATCCCAAAGGTGTTCTATCGGGTTCAGGTCAAGACTCTGTGCAGGCCAGTCAAGTTCATCCACACCAGACTTTGTCATCCATGTCTTTATGGACCTTGCTTTGTGCACTGGTGCACAGTCATGTTGGAAGAGGAAGTGGCCTGCTCCAAACTGTTTCTACAAGGTTGGGAGCATGAAATTGTCCAAAATGTTTTAGCATCTTGGAGCATTCAAAGTTCCTTTCACTGGAACTAAGGGGCATGAAAAACTACCCCACACCATAATTCCTCCTCCACCAAATTTCACACTCTGCAAAATGCAGTCCGAAATGTACCGTTTTTCTGGCAACCTCCTACCTAACCCAGACTCGTCCATCAGATTGCTAGATGGCAAATCCACGACTGGATTTGTTGCACAGGTGGCATCCTATGACAGTTCCACACTGGAAATCACTGAGCTCCTGAGAGCGGCTCATTCTTTCACGAATGGGGCTGTATGAATTCCTTACCTTCCACGGTGGAAGGGCTTGGAGCAAAGTTTTCAATCCCTGTCTATTTAGCTGAAGAAGTTAATAACTTGGACCTATTTCCATTTTCCTGGACCCATGACACATTCTCTGCTCACCCATACATCAACTTTCTATACTGCTTTTCCTTTTTAGGGTCACAGGTGAGCTGGAGTCTATCCTAACAGGTTTTGGGAGAAACCTGGTCCAACCATGCAAGCTATGTCCCCACTTATACATTCACATACGCACCAAAGGGATTACGTCAGGGGTGTCAAACTCATTTTAGCTCAGGAGCCGCATGGAGGAATATCTATTCCAAAGTGGGCCGTAATGGTAAAATCATGGCATGATAACTTAAAAATAAAGTCAACTCCAGGTTGTTTTATTTGTTTTACTTTGGCCAAAAATAGAACACGCACATTATGAAAACGTACAAATCACAACTAATCCTCTGGACAACACACTTCCAAGTTTGTTGACAATTCTGAGGAAATTGGTGCAGCTTCGAAAACACAATGAGCTTAGACTTTGTCCCAGTGTATCTACAAAGCCAGGATTAAACTTTAAGTCACCGTCTTTCTGGGATTGAACAAAAAACACAACATGTAAATCAAATAGCTCCTTTGTCATGTTCACGTATCAATCCAGTGCTAACTCAAAAAACGGAGGTAAAAACGATTCAAAAGGGTTAAGTTCACTTTTCTTGTTTTTGACAGAGACATTTTGGGGCAACGAGGTTGCCAAATAACGATGTGTTCCAAGCAGTGACAGAGAATAGAACAAGGATGGACAATTCAACCCTTAACTCAACAATGAGTAGATGAGTGTTATGTGTGTGTATATGTGTAAATAAATGAACACTGAAATTCAAGTATTTCTTATATATATATATATATATATATATATATATATATATATACACACACAGGTAAAAGCCAGTAAATTAGAATATTTTGAAAAACTTGATTTATTTCAGTAATTGCATTCAAAAGGTGTAACTTGTACATTATATTTATTCATTGCACACAGACTGATGCATTCAAATGTTTATTTCATTTAATTTTAATGATTTGAAGTGGCAACAAATGAAAATCCAAAATTCCGTGTGTCACAAAATTAGAATATTACTTAAGGCTAATACAAAAAAGGGATTTTTAGAAATGTTGGCCAACTGAAAAGTATGAAAATGAAAAATATGAGCATGTACAATACTCAATACTTGGTTGGAGCTCCTTTTGCCTCAATTACTGCGTTAATGCGGCGTGGCATGGAGTCGATGAGTTTCTGGCACTGCTCAGGTGTTATAAGAGCCCAGGTTGCTCTGATAGTGGCCTTCAACTCTTCTGCGTTTTTGGGTCTGGCATTCTGCATCTTCCTTTTCACAATACCCCACAGATTTTCTATGGGGCTAAGGTCAGGGGAGTTGGCGGGCCAATTTAGAACAGAAATACCATGGTCCGTAAACCAGGCACGGGTAGATTTTGCGCTGTGTGCAGGCGCCAAGTCCTGTTGGAACTTGAAATCTCCATCTCCATAGAGCAGGTCAGCAGCAGGAAGCATGAAGTGCTCTAAAACTTGCTGGTAGACGGCTGCGTTGACCCTGGATCTCAGGAAACAGAGTGGACCGACACCAGCAGATGACATGGCACCCCAAACCATCACCCAACCATGCAAATTTTGCATTTCCTTTGGAAATCGAGGTCCCAGAGTCTGGAGGAAGACAGGAGAGGCACAGGATCCACGTTGCCTGAAGTCTAGTGTAAAGTTTCCACCATCAGTGATGGTTTGGGGTGCCATGTCATCTGCTGGTGTCGGTCCACTCTGTTTCCTTTTACCTGTATATATATATATATATATATATATATATATATATATATATATATATATATATATATATATAAAATAAATAGCTAGAATTCACTGAAAGTCAAGTATTTCTTATATATATATATATATATACTGTATATATATATGAAATACTTGACTTGGTGAATTCTTGCTGTAAATATACTCCTCCCCTCTTAACCACGCCCCGCCCCACCCCCGACCACGCCCGCCACCCCCCCCACCTCCCGAAATCGGAGATCTCAAGGTTGGCAAGTATGCAAGACTTGTGAAGTAAACAGAAAATAACTATTTGTTGTAAGCTCGGCTATTGGCTCATTTGGATGCAATGTAAACTATTATTTAAATTAAATCATGGATGTTATTTGCAATGTAATTAGAACATATCAACATCCACATGGAGGCTGCTACAGAGGAGGAGGTGACACTGTGTTCACATAAGCCTTGCACTTGAGAAACATGTAAGTTTTATTCATCAATAAATACAATTTGAATGTCGAAAAAGTACTTTTGAGTTACAATGCATGCACTGATCTGTGCCTATTTCTGTTTTACACTACAGCATCTATTCAGTCAGCAAGCAGCAGCACATTTGCTGGTGAGAGACAGACTCAACATGTAGGTCCAGGTGTTTGTTTGTAACAGACTGCAGTAACAATCCCTTTTCAATTAAAAGTATACAACATATATGTTCAATGGTAATACATCTTATTTAATAGCAGACTCATTTTTGTCACAATAATTTCAAGACATTCTCGCCTATTCATCTGAAATAGTTGTCTTACTTTGGCTGCATCAACATGAGTGCTTAAATGTGTTTTATTACTAATAACATCATGCTTCAAAAGAAAATAATGGATATTAATCATGGATATTAGCTTGCATGCTCATAAACTAGCTGTTAGTGCTGTTATATAGACTTTTAGCAATAGGTAAGTATAGTTAGTATAAAGGAAGTAAGAGGTTATACTGGACATATGTTATGGGTTGCACCTATCATTATATTATAGTCATATATGTTGTATACACTTTTCTTTTAAATTTTTATATATAATTACAGTATATCATATGTACTCATTATATTATCAGGGCATAATGAACACTCAAAACAGTCAACATTTAAAATGTTGGTCTTCTAATTGAACTAAAATCATCATTATTAATACATCAACATATATATTTCAAAGTTGTTCTGTATGTGTGTGTTTGATTTCCTAACAGGGTAATGAAGCAGTAGCAGCAGAGCAGACTCAATGTTACAATCCAACAACCTAAAGACACATCCTCATCTTCAACAGATGTCTGTGAATCTATCAAATCTGCCCCCATTGATCCTGCTGACAGACCACACCATTTGACTGACACACTAAGAGAATTACTTAGCCGAGGACCTTATGAGGTAATTTCAGACTTCACATTCCTTGAAAAAAATGATGGAGGAAGTTTCCATCATCATTACTTCCACAGACATTTAGAGAAAGGAGAGAAAAATAAGAGAACGTGGCTCATGTATTACACCAATTTCCTCCCCATGCCATGTGCACTACATTTGGAGGTGTTAAGTTACAAACCCCGTTTCCATATGAGTTGGGAAATTGTGTTAGATGTA